>NC_057809.1:266483437-266484388 GCF_018294505.1 Triticum aestivum | reverse complement strand
TGCTTAGGGCTCTGAAGGCCCTGACCCCCTTCTGCACGAGGCCGCGGTCCGCGGCCGTCGACCACCTGTCACCGTTTCTTCCTGTGCCTGCGGCGGCCGGTAGTTCTTCGGCTGCGGCGGCAACGTCGATGGGTGCTGCTGGTGCATGCACCTTGAGTGCGGCCGGAGCAGGGATTTTGACTTCCCTGCGAAGGTTTTCTTCCCTTGCTCTGGCCCCAATCCGATAATTGGTGGCAATGACGAGGGCCGGGGTAATGACGGGGTCATCGTCTGCGGTTCCGGCATATCCGCCGCG
The DNA here is from genome assembly GCF_018294505.1 of Triticum aestivum. NCBI lineage: Eukaryota > Viridiplantae > Streptophyta > Magnoliopsida > Poales > Poaceae > Triticum > Triticum aestivum. The sequence continues at coordinate 266,484,093 of NC_057809.1, read as the reverse complement.
GCGGGGCCATTGTTCCCGCCAGGGTTTGGTTTGTTGCTATTTGCTCCACCTCCACTTTTACGGCACCCTCTCCAGGACATACAAACGCGCTAAGTACACATCTCTCTTTTGCATATTTGACTTTTGGACCGGTTAGGTTTTCTTTGGGTAGTTGCTTCGATTCGATTTGATTCTCCTCCAATCGATTTGATCCAAGCGGCGATAACTATGAGTAGTGTACCATTGTTAGTACTGCTAGGATTGGTAGAATTACTATGATTGCTATCATGAGTGTAGGATTGCTTGCCTAGAATGTGTGCATGCTATGTAGGATTGACAGGATTGCTCGAGTAGAACGTGCATGATCAGTGTAGGACTATGTGTGCTTGCTACATGTGCATACTATGTGTTTGCTATGTGTGCATGTATAATGTGCACACTGATCAAGGCAATGTGATTGCTATGATGAGTGCATTGAACTAGGCAATGCACATTGCTATGATCGGTGCATTGATTATACCAATACCCATTGCTCAAATCATAGTCGTGGTCCTCTCTCCTTCTCCTCGCGTCGTCCCCGCGGGCGGCCGGGGGGGGCCCCAGATCCGCCGCCCCTCACCTCTCCCCCCTCCTCCACCCCTCCTCGTCGCCGCCGGCGCAGGTCGCCGGGCAAAGCC
>NC_057809.1:266480633-266482647 GCF_018294505.1 Triticum aestivum | reverse complement strand
TGTTGGGCGTGTGGCGTGGCGGCGCGACGGCACGGGCTGGCGCGGGCTGCAGGCTGCTGCTCGTGCGCAGGGACGACGGCCAGTGGTGGTGCGGGCGGGCTGGGCTTCGGCCAGATCCGGCCGGATCTGTGGCCGGGCGGCCAGCTGGTGACGTAGGGAGGTGGTGGGGGTCCTTCCGTGCTTCCTGGTGGGTGGATGGCGGCGGTGTGGGCTGTGCATCTCATCTCATGTGGTGCTGGCGGCGCGGGGTGGTGGTGGTTGCCTCCTTTTCCGGGGTTTGGATCAACGGAGGTCCAGATATAGGGTTCGTGCCTGGGCGAGCCAGCTCAGGGCCCGAGGCGGATCGGGGCTTGAGCTTGGGGTAGGAGAGGTCAGGCTTGGCCCGGGATGTGCTTGCGTGTGGTGCTCGTTCTCCTCTCGCGGGTATGGTGGTCGGGTCTCCGTTATCCTGTCGGGCAGATCGGCGCCGGTGACCACGGGTGAGGCTTCGCACGAGCGGGCTCGGCGGCGGCCATCGGTAGTCACGGGGTTGTGTTTCCCCAGTCCGCCGGGACTGGGTGGGGACGCAGGTGTGGATGCCCCCTACTGTGGGGGCATTGACCCAAATCTCGTGACTGATGCCGGGCTAGGAATGAAAGGAGACCCCTCTTTCCTCCTTCTGAGGTTGGTGTTCCATGATGCGGATGGATGGTGGCGGCTTGGACGTGGATGCCGGAGCGGCGGCTTCGGATGGCGGCCTGCATGGTTGGCTCTCCGGCGGGCACCATGTCGGTGGTGGTGGTTCTCCCTCTTGGCCGTGTGGGCGGCGAGAGGGTAGCGGTGGGTGGCTTGGGCGTTCTCCCTGTCTTTGGCAGTGGCGTTGCCTCGATCCGGACCTGGGATGCCGAACTTGCTGCTCCTGTCCTGAAGACCTCGTGGTGGCACGGGGGAGATGCCGAGTGAAAGCTTCGCGCTTTGTCGCCGACGATGGCGACGCTTGCGGGCGCCGTTATCTTCCTGAAGACGTCGTCCTGGCGCTCCTCTTCGTGCTAGATTTCCGGGTGAAGACCTTTGTCCTTTCTGGACTCGGCAACGGCAACGCTCTACGGCGTTCTCCCTCCTGGGGGCGTTGTCATGGAGCTTAGGTGTTTAGGACATTGCGTAGTGTCGTACTCGGTTTTCCCAATGCTTTCTTTTGGTAGCGTAGTCGTGTTCTGCGTGACCCGATTATCTTGGGATTGACATTGTATGAGAGCTAAGTCACCATCTTGTATCGTTCGGCCGTGTACTTGGTTCGGTGATTGCTTTATATATAAAGCGGGGAAAGCCTGTTTCGAGAGAATCATAGTTGTGCAATTCTCACCCGTGTGTTGTTAACTGTCAAGGTGATAAAGAAGGTGTGGGGTTGAGTCAGTGGTGGGTGAAGGCACGGAGGACATCGTCCCTGAAAACCATTGGTGAGCAAAGATTGCAGTGCCGGGGAGGAGGTAGGCAGTTGTGTGGAGGACATCATCCCTGAAGACCGTGGGCAAGCAAAGATCACAGTGCCGGGGAGGAGGGAGGCGGGTGCGATGCCTTTGCCGACGGTTGGCTGCAGGCCGAGGCTTGAGCAGGAGCCAACAGAACTAGTGTCGGTTCTATGTGCAGATCGTCAACAAAGACGATCTAGCCTTCCTCATCATCCCCAGGGCTTTCCAGCAGTGATGCGAAGGTGGATCTAGATCCGCCTTCTGTGACATCCCGGCTTAATAGGAATGATAGATTACTCATATCGAAAGGAACCTCAAAGTTAAGTGTGCTCAGCTTGGAGAAATTTAAGGATGGGTGATTGACTGGGAAGTTGTTGCGCACAAGTGAGGACAAATGCACATGAAAGACTAGTGTTGCTCTATGGGGCCAATCTAGATCCCGGGCGCAACGGTCAGGTACCGGTGGGTTTGGTCGGAGAGTTACAATTGGTATCAGAGCCGACCCTCGTGGTGCACGGACGTGTGCCAAGAGGGTACGTCCCATTGGGCCGACGGGGACGCTGTTC
>NC_057809.1:266472378-266480230 GCF_018294505.1 Triticum aestivum | reverse complement strand
CTTCTTTCCCGGGAGCCCATCCGAAAGGAACCTCAAAGTTAAGCGTGCTCGGCTCGGATCAATTTAAGGATGGGTGGTTGACTGGGAAGTTGTTCCTAGGTGCGCACGAGTGAGGACAAAGTGTGCAGGAAAAACTAGTGTTGATCTGTAGGGCCAGTCTAGATCCCACATGCAACGGCTAGGAACTGGTGGGTTTGGTCGGAGTATTACACCTTCAATGCGTCGTGTTGCTCTCTGCTAGCAGGTGGTGCCACTTCTTTGTGCAGGTCCAGGAGTTTGGCGGCGAGCTAGAGGGGCTGGCAATATTTCTGCCGGAAGCACAAGGTGTGGCCCGGCGACATTGTTGTCCTGAAGCCCTCCAACCTCGGCCTGAAGGTCCAGATCTACGACAGGAAAACCTCCACGATCTGCTGTCGATGCCAAAAGCGTGTCTGCGGAGGGCCCTATGACCAGGCCATCTGATGTTCTGAACTAAGTAGTAGTACTGGAGTAGTATGAGCGGTGTCTTTGCTTTTGCTGCTAAACTGTCTATATTTTGTTCAAGGAACAACACACCCTGATCAAATTGTGCAGGGGCATGGGATGCCCCTGATGTCTTACAACTCTACCCCTCTACTAATGTAGGTACTGCACGCTTGCTAATGCCAGTGTTAATTGTGTGTCCTGTTCATCTGTTGTGTGCTTGCTAGTGTGAAGTTCATATGCTGATTGCTTGCTAGTGTGGCGCAAAGTGGTGGAAAGGTCACCACTTTTGAAAGGGGTGAGCAGAACAGCACATTGCACACAACCAAACAGCTGTGATTTGTATCTGCTCACCGCTAAACCACACATGCAGGCGTCCAAACATCAGGCACAAAACTGCTCAGCAGTGCGATGCAGACAACCTCACGGCTAAACCACACATGCAGGCGTCCAAATATCAGGCACAAAACTGCTCAGCGGTGCAATGCAGACAACCAAACTAGTTGCACAACGTGGCTCCGAGGCTGTTTCCACTCAGCCAGGCCCAACCGAGCCACATATGCAAAAGGCCAAAAAACGACACAGGTAACCAAACAGGCTCTAGGTGACCTGACGTCTGAATCCTGGCACATTTTTCTTGGGTTCGATTTATTTCTCTGTTCAACTGACAAGGGGGACTAACACGTTGCACTGAGATACAATGATTTATTATTCCAATATATGCTGACAAGTGGGACCCACACGCCACATAGGCAGGTTTAACGGCTACGAACAGAATATGCGCCACGTAGGCAGAGGTTAAGGGCTACAGACAGAAAGGGCAGTTGCACTGTATTTGCACGTTGGGGTAAGTTTGAGCGAAACGTGTATTTTACAACTTTAGGTACCAAAGTGACCATCGAGCGCAAGTTTAGGCACTCCCAGTGTATTTACCAAGAAAGGGTTTCCCCCCGCTACTCCCAGTGTATTTACATCGTTTGATTTCTAAGGACTTCTGTGACATTAAAATTGCTCTTGGTACACCTGGAACTCCTTTATTCTCAGTTTTCATGTTACTAACCTGTTATTATTACTACGATACAGATCGCTGCTATAGAGGTTCCAGAGGAATATATGGGATCAGTTGTCGAGCTATTGGGGAAAAGGCGCGGACAAATGCTTGACATGGAAGCTAGTGGGTTCGTGCTGTACTCTAGATTATCTTCACTCGAAAAATCTTTTGCATTTTTCTTTGATACAGAAGAGAAAGAAACTAAGGCTTGTTGCCAACAAAGTTACTTATGTTCCAACTCAACTATATTGCATGCATCGTTGCCAGTCTACTACAAATTGCTTGTTCCTGATATTGACTTGTTGCCATAACGAGACCTTTCAAATGGCAGGCCAGAGGGAACTTCATTGCTGAAATACAAGGTTCCAACCAGAGGCCTCATTGGGCTCCGGAATGCAATTCTAACAGCTTCTAGGGGCAGAGCTATACTTAACACAATCTTTGACAGCTATGGCCCGTGGGCTGGAGATATTAGTTCACGTGATCAAGGCTCATTGGTACGAATAAATGCCAACTTGAATATGAACTAGGCGATGATTATGTACATCCAGTTTGATCAAGTAAATATTGTGACAGACTAATAATGGTAGCTAAGATTCATTCAAGTAAATAATTTGATAGACAAATAAGTAGGTAAGATACATTCAACAACGTGACACTACAACAGCGCATGTATATCGAAAGAGAAAAATAGTTTATCACTTAATTACCTTGCCACTCTAGCCATCCTATTGCAGGGAATTATTTATTTTTACTTGCAAGTACGAACGCAATATGAGAAATTCACCTATAGATATGATGGAGAAGCTGTAAAAATACTCCCTCCGTTCATAAATATAAGATGTTCTAACTTTTTTCTGAATCGGATGTATATAGACATGTTTTAGTGTATTTGTTCACTCATTTCAGTCCGTATGTAGTCCATATTGAAATATCCAAAACATCTTATATTTTTTACTTCTGGGAGTAGATATTTGCACTATTCGAGTTGTGGATCATCCCATTGCATATATATACCTTGCACTGGATGGCATATTAATCCTTAACAAAAACAAGGAATGTCATAGTAATCTATTTCAGGTTTCCTTACCAGATTGGAGTACCCAAAAATAAATAAATTATGTAGGCCATATATACATGCCTTCATGTTGATGCACCATAATTTCATTTAGGTATATATTGACGAGCATAAGGTAAGCTCAACGTTCACCCTGGTAGCAACTCGAAAAGTAAATTTTAATTTTTGTTAACCTACTGGCAATCTGGAATGCCGCAATGAAAAACATATAGTAATATGGAAAACATATTTGATGTCGAGGCGCATTATATCCTACAGTAATTGAAAACACGTGAATGCACCACAGGAAACACAAAAGAGTTCTTAAGAGATTGTGTGTTTGTCATAGTTCACATAAGCATGAACATTTTTCGTGAAGATATTTTCTTTTAAAACAGAGTAGAAAGTGGCTGTAGGAAAATTAATAAGCTTCCTATCCTACAAAATCAAACAAGCTGAACTTCTCTTTGAACCAGTTCATTTGAATTAAAGGAGGCTATATTAGGCCTATAGGCTAATATTAACGATTTGGCATCACTTGGTTTATGAAAAAGATTGCCACGGGAATTTACCTTGATCCAACGCATGGATAAGAGTGATAAAGAATGATAACTCTTTATGACGTGGAATGATAATTCTGTATGACATGGAATGATAATTCTTTATGGCGTGGAATGATAATTCAGATAGCAGCATCCTAATTTGAAGATCAATACAATTGAAAATCTGCCAATAGACTACTACATTATGCAATACTAAAGGTAATGCACTGACATAGAGTTTAAGGTATTTCACGTAGACTATGAATTTCTTTTGTGCTATTACAGAGATGACGTACACCAGGCTTGCCTTTGTGCAGTGTTAAAGTTGTTGCCTTGGTGCAGTGGTAAAGCTGTTGCCTTGGAGCTACATGCACCGGGCTGCTCTTTTTTATTACAGAGATGACGTACACATGAACACCCACATGACATGCAAACACGAGTCCGCCTTCAGTGGCTGGATCTAAGGAATCCTAAAAATAAATCCGTGGATCTCACAAGATCTGTATATATTTTATCTTGTATGAAAGACGTTTACATTTTAGCAAGTATATACACAGTAAAATTAGACTATGGGTTTGCACTGACAACTTTGAAATCCTAAAGCATATCATTTCAAATTTTATGCATAATATAAACAGGTGCATGATAAACCTATCTCCAGTACAACATATCTCTGCATAGGCCAAACATGCTCTAGAAATTGCATGGTTAATTACATGTCATTTTTTTCGTTTGGTCCTTCCAAAAATTGAAAATTACGAAATTGTCAACACATCAGCTATATCTTAAACATGGTTCTTTTAGGGAATGCCAACTAATTTTACCCACTGACTTTTTACAAACTTATCTGCCTACCTATTGCGCGGAACTTATTTACCTAATTTGGCTTACAGTTTTCTTCAATATCTAACATAGTGGGAATGATCCAGGTGGCATTCGAAGGTGGAAGTACTACTTCTTATGCTTGCGTTAATGCACAAGAAAGAGGTATACTATTTGTCAAACCAGGGCAGGATATTTACAAAGGCCAGATAGTTGGTATCCATCAGCGTCCAGGTGATTTAGCACTTAATGTGTGCAAGAAAAAGGCTGCAACTAATGTCCGTTCCAACAAGGAAACTACAGGTGAAATTTCATAAGCATTCAATGCTTTGATGATATTATTTTCTAGAAAGAACTTGGAACAAACTTTAATTACCCTAGCCCTAACAGAAAGTAAATACTCTGGATTCTCATTTTTTCTTTTTGAGAAGGAGGAAAACCTCCGGCCTCTGCATCAGTCGATGCATGCAGCCATATTATTAGAAATCGAAACAGAGTCTTAACATCCAATGAAGCTCAAAATCCGAGCAAAAAAGGAGAAACTAAGTATGCAAAGTGCCACATCCGGCAATAAAGCGCCACATCCGGTGATAAAGAACAGACTACGATGTCTACACACCTAGCCTATTATTAACTCGCCATCCAAATCGGCTGAAAATAGCTCGTGCTACCGTCTCCCAGCGGTTGCACCCAATAACCATAGGCCCCCTGTAGTCCGCATGAGTGAGTAACGATCATATACGGATCCAGGCTGTAGCTTTGTAGATAACCTGCAAAAAATTGGTGAATGTTGTACCATTAAAATCATATCGTTTCTCGTGTTCCATATAGCCCATAATAAAGCACATATCCCTATCCAAATATGTTTAGTTATGTGTATGTCTACTCCATTAAGCCATGTCCCAAATAACGTGTTTATGCTTATTGGAGGTTGTATGTTAAAAGCTATATGGATAGATCGCCATAACAATTTTGCAAGTGGACAAAGAGGTGTTTAATCGTTTTGTTTTGATCACAAAAACAGCACCTGGGGTTACCAACCCAATTCCTTTTCATCAGATTATCTTTGGTAAAGATGACTTCTTTGTGGACGAACCACATAAAGATCTTGATGCGGAGTGGAACTTTAATCTTCCATATGTGCAAAGACCTCGACAATGGCCCGGCGTCAATTAAGTCCAAATACATGGATTTCACAGAGAATAATCCATTTGTGGTTAACTTCCAACTAATTTTATCCGCATGGTCTGAAAGTTAAACATCCATCAACCTACGGACCAGGTGTAACCAAGCATTCCAACGTTCCCTTACAAGAGATCTCCTAAATTGGATGTTAAGTGGTACTGAATTTAATACTGTGGCAACATAATCCTCCTTACGTTGCACAATATTGTATAGGGAAGGATATTGTAAAGCCAGAGGCGTCTTCCCTAGCCATGTGTCCTCCCAAAATCTAATAGAGGTACCACTACCAATTAGGAACTGTTGAGTATATGTGTTATGTGCATATTGTGTATTAGGCCCGCCTCCTAGTTCCTTGTATAGTTGAGGTCTGTGGCCCACCGTTGTACATCATATATACGTGCCTATGCACGAGAGCAATACATCGTGCAATTCCAACAACATACATGGTATCAGTTTTCGGGTTCTAACCCTAGTCTTCCGCCGCCGCGCGCCTTCTCCGCGCCGCCACCGCCGCTCGCGCGCCATCCGCGCCGGCCGCCGCTCCTCCCGCTTCTCCCGATCGCTACCTCATGTCGCCGCTTCGCTCCTTCATGCCAGCCCCGCGCGCCATCTCCACTCCAGCCGCCACCGCGATCCCGCGTCGCTGCTTCACTAGCCTAGCTGATTAAGCTAGCTACTACTCGTGCGTGAGTGTCCAGCAGAAGTCGATCCACTAGCTAGTCTGCCTGCTTGCTCCTGTGTACGTACGCATCATCAGACGGAATCAATTGGCTGGCTTGTGTCGCTAGCAGCTGCTGCATCTCCCGCTAGCCGCCAGCCGCGCGACGCACTACCCGTGCGGCTGCACATTGCTACTGCCGTCCAACAGTGCCGATCGCCGCTGTCGGACCAGCAATGGCGTCACGAGGCCTGTCCGCCGCCGCCTCAGCCGTCCCGCCGCCGGCGCCCTACGGTGCGGCCCCGCCGCCATACGGGGCGGCCACCACCTACAATGCGCCTATTCTCACGTACGGGGTATACGGGACTCCACCCGCATCCATGTACGGGTCTCCGCCTGTGTACGGGGCTCTGCCCGCGTACGAGTCTCTCGGACTTGGTGGGGGTCGTCAGCGGGCCAGCACTCGTCCACTGGGCAGCAGCCAGATGGCGCCCAGCACTTGCAGCATCTGTCAGCGGGCCCGCGAGTTTTTTCGGCAGGCCATTCGGCCTACCCGACACCGCAGTTGCAGCCGGGGTTGTATGGAGTGTACCCACCGAAGTCGTTGAGCGGCGGCTACGACTTCCCCATGGCGTCTCCGTCCCTCTCGCCGGCCCTGCCGCCGGCACCCTGGGACCCGGTGCTCCTCACCGGGCTGCATGCCGCTCATACGCCGAACAACTACACTGGAGATGGTGATTGGTACATGGACACCGGTGCTACGGCTCACATGTTTGCTCATCTTGGTAACCTTGCCTCCTTCACTCCTGTCTCCACCGACCGCCGCATCATTGTCGGCGACGGTTCCACACTTCCTATCACTCATGTTGGGCACACTTCTTTTCCTTCTACTTTCACTCCATTATCTTTGTCTAACATACTTGTGTCACCTCATATTATTAAGAATCTTATTTCCGTTCGTTGTTTCACTCGTGAAAATCCTGTTACCGTTGAATTTGACGAGCTTGGTTTTTGTGTCAAAGACGCTCGAACCAGGATGGTACTTCATCGATGTGACAGCCCCGACGAGCTCTATCCGGTGCACTCGCCTTCATCCGCCACCACCGCACCGGTTGCTCTCTCCGTTGGCGTCGATCTTTGGCACGCTTGCTTGGGTCATCCCAACCCCATCACACTTCGTCATATTCTTAGGAGTTTCAGTTTCAGTTGCAATAAGATCGAGGATCACACTTGTCATGCCTGTCGAGTCGGCAAACATGTTCGCCTGCCGTTTACTAATTCCACCACCATTGCTTCTTTTCCTTTTCAGTTGATTCATAGCGATGTGTGGACTTCTCCGGTTCCCAGTAACTCGGGCTATTTATATTATCTGGTCATTCTTGATGATTATTCTCACTATGTGTGGACTTTTCCTTTGCGCAGAAAGTCGGATGCACTCTCTACCTTGACGGCCTTTTAGTCCTATGTCCGCACGCAGTTTGGGCGTCCCATCCTTGTGCTTCAGACGGACAATGGAAAAGAGTTCGACAACCTCGCTTTGCGCACCTTTTTGTCGCATCACGACACAATTTTCCGCCTCACATGCCCGTACACTTCACAGCAGAACGGTCGAGCCGAACGTGTCCTTCGCACTTTGAATGACTGCGTTTGCACGCTCCTGTTTCATGCCAATGTGTTGTCTCGTTTCTGGCCGGACGCACTCTCCACTGCATCACTTCTTCTTAACATTAGACCCTGCCGCCCACGGTGGAACTACGCACCTCACCATCTTCTCTTTGGTACGCCCCCGTCTTATGACGACTTGCGTATTTTTGGGTGCCTTTGCTATCCCAACACTGCCGACACTGCTTCTCACAAGCTTGCACCTCAATCCGTCGCTTGCATCTTCATCGGCTACCCCTCCGACTCCAAGGGATATCGGTGCTATGATCCCGTCTCCCATCATGTGTTCACTTCCCGGCACGTTTACTTTGATGAGCATGTGTTTCCGTTTCACCAGGTACCCCCGGCTGTTCCTCCCGCCACTGATGACGCGGGCTCCTCGACGCCTCTCCCAGGGCGCTCGCGCGCCTCTC
>NC_057809.1:266453984-266472016 GCF_018294505.1 Triticum aestivum | reverse complement strand
TGCCCGCGGCCCCTGCGGCTCCTCCAGTGCCCGCGGCCCACACGGCGCCCCCGGCACCCTCGGTGCCCGCGGCCCCCTCGGCGCCTGTGGCCGGTCCGGTCACCCGTGCCCGTACGGGCGTTTTTCGCCCGAGCTCACACTACGCCTCGGATGACTACGTCCATGCGGCGTCCACCTCTGAGCCGTCGCCGTTGCCGTCCTCCGTTCGAGCCGCTCTTCGTGACCCGCTCTGGATGGCTGCAATGCAAGACTAGTTTGACGCCCTGTTGCGCAACCGGACGTGGCAGCTTGTTCCCCGTCCCCGGCACGCCAACGTGATTACCGGGAAGTGGGTCTTCAAACACAAGCTCCGTCCTGATGGTACACTTGATCGCTACAAAGCGCGCTGGGTTGTTCGTGGCTTCCGACAGCGTGCTGGCATCGACTTCAGCGACACCTTCGCTCCGGTCGTCAAGCCCGGCACGATACACACGGTTCTCCACCTTGCGGTCTCCCGTGCTTGGCCGGTGCACCAGATGGACGTCTCCAACGCCTTCCTTCATGGTCACCTCGAGGAGCAGGTCTTCTGCCAGCAGCCCACCAGGTTTGTTGACCCGGCGCTTCCCGACCACGTGTGCCTGCTTTCGCGATCCTTGTACGGACTCAAGCAGGCTCCGCGCGCTTGGTACCAGCGCATCGCGGCGTTTCTCCACCAGCTTGGGTTCCGCTCTACCCGCTCGGATGCCTCGCTCTTCGTCTATCATCAGGGCTCTGACACGGCCTACTTGCTGCTCTATGTCGACGACATCATCCTGACGGCATGTACGGCTGGTCTCCTCAGTCAGCTCACGGCTCGTCTTCGCGCTGAGTTCGCCATCAAGGACTTGGGTCCTTTGCACTACTTCCTCGGTGTCGAGGTGGTGCGCCGTCCGGATGGCTTCTTCCTTCATCAGCGGAACTACGCTCACGAGCTCCTCGAGCGCGCCGGCATGCTTAACTGCAAGCCCGCCGCTACGCCTGTTGATACGAAGGCCAAGCTTTCTGCCACAGATGGGTCTCCTGCTTCGGATGCTGTCTTCTATCGGTCTATTGTTGGTGCTCTCCAGTACCTCACTCTAACTCGCCCGGAGATCCAGTATGCCGTGCAGCAGGTGTGTCTTCATATGCATGCTCCTCGAGACGTTCACTGGGCTGTCGTCAAGCTGATTCTCCGCTATATCTGTGGCACTATGGATCTTGGCATCACACTACGCCTCCGCCGACACCGCCCTCACCGCCTACTCCGATGCAGACTGGGCGGGCTGCCCTGACACTCAACGCTCCACTTCAGGCTATTGTGTCTATCTTGGACCCTCACTCATCTCGTGGTCGTCCAAGCGGCAGCCTACGGTCTCTCGTTCCAGTGCTGAGGCTGAGTATCGTGCGGTGGCCAACGCCGTAGCCGAGTGTTTGTGGCTTCGCTAGCTGCTTCAGGAGCTCTCTTGCCCTGTTGACCGTGCCACGGTGGTCTACTGCGACAACGTCTCGGCGGTCTACCTCTCCGCTAACCCGGTGCATCATCGACCGACCAAGCATATTGAGTTGGATATTCATTTTGTTCGGGAATAGGTGGCCCTTGGCCATATTCGTGTTTTGCACGTCCCTACTTCCCAACAATTTGCCGATATCATGACCAAGGGCTTGCCTACGGCGTCATTTGAGGAGTTCCGGTCCAGTCTTTGCGTCAGCCGCGGTGCCGCTTCGACTGTGGGGGGGGGGGGTGTTGAGTATATGTGTTATGTGCATATTGTGTATTAGGCCCGCCTCCTAGTTCCTTGTATAGTTGAGGTCCGTGGCCCACCGTTGTACATCATATATATGTGCCTATGCACGAGAGCGATACATCGTGCAATTCCAACAACATACAGGAACTTCACTTGCTTCACTTGCTGGAAGAAGGTTACTTTTGTCTTCATTAACCCTTTCCAAAACGGTGAGTCCGTGGGCCTTGCATTCACCTGGGCCAAAGTCTTAGTATGTAGGTATTTATTCCGCAAGATTTGTATCCACATGCCTTCGGTCTCCGTAGATAGTCTGTATAGCCATTTGCTAAGGAAACATCTATTCTTTACCTTCTCGATCCCTAACCCACCCTGGTCTTTTGGTCTACACATGATATCCCATCTAGCCAGTCTGTATTTCTTCTTGGCCTCATCGCTTTGCCAGAAGAATCGGGATCTGTAGAAGTCTAATCTTTTCCGTACCCCCACCAGTACTTCAAAGAAAGATAGGAGGAACATCGGCAAACTCGTCAAAACCGAATTAATCAACACCAGCCGGCCTCCGTAAGACATTAGCTTGCCCTTCCAGCAGCATAATCTTTTTTCAAATCTATCTTCTATACATTTCCATTCTTTGTTCGTTAACCGTCCATAATGGATTGGGATCCCGAGATAACTAAAAGGTAAGGATCCCATTTCACAACCGAACAAGTTTCTGTAATTGTCTTGTTCTTCTTTAGCTCTCCCAAAGCAGAACAATTCGCTTTTATTGAAGTTGATTTTGAGCCCAGACAGTTGCTCAAAAAGGCATAAAATAAGCTTCATATTCCTAGCTTTTGCAAGATCGTGTTCCATGAAAATAACAGTATCATCTGCCTATTGTAGGACAGAAACGGCTCCCTCTACAAGATGGGGAACGAGACCTCCTACTTGGCCACTCTCTTTAGCCCGACTAATAAGTACTGCCAACATATCCGCTACAATGTTGAACAACATAGGAGACATGGAATCTCCCTGTCGTAACCCCTTACATGAAATAATGACCTGTGTCATCATTGACTTTTATCCCGACACTGCCTTTCTGTATGAATGAATCCACCTGAGACCTCTAGGCTTCGTTGAAGCTTGTTGAAGGAAGGGCCATTTGACCTTATCATACGCTTTTTCAAAATCCACTTTGAAGACAACCCCATCTAGTTTCTTTGAATGGATTTCATGCAATGTTTCATGTAGGACTACCACCCCTTCTAGGATTTGTCGTCCTGGCATGAACGCAATTTGAGTGGGTTGCACGACCGAATGGGCTATCTGTGTCAACCTATTCGTGCCAACCTTTGTAAAGATCTTAAAACTTACATTGAGAAGACATCAGTCTAAACTGCTCAATGCGAACTGCTTCCACCTTCTTTGGCAACAACGTTATCGTTCCAAAATTGAGGTGAAATAAGTTTAAGTGGCCTTTGAACAAATCATGGAACATAGGCATAACATCACTCTTTATGATATGCCAGCAATTTTTGATAAAATTCTGCCGGGAACCCATCTGGCCCGGGCGCTTTATTATGCTTCATTTGCGTTATAGCATCGAACACCTCTTTCTCAGTGAAAGGGGCAGACAACACCTCATTCTCTTCTAAGTTGAGTTGCGGTATGTCCCCGATCACATTGTCATCAAGAGAAACGAAACTTTCTCGGGTGCTCCAAAAAGTTTCTTATAATATTCGGAAATGTATAGTTTTAGATTCTCGTGTCCTACAATTGTACCCTCATCTTGTTCTAGTTGTATTATCTTTTTCTTTCTGTGCTTCCCATTAGCTATCATGTGAAAGAATTGTGTATTATCATCCCCTTGGACGATCTTAGAAACCTTTGCTCTAAGCGCCCATTTCATCTCCTCTCTCATAAGGGCTTGTAACTTCTTCTCAGCCTCATTCTTAATATCTCTCTCTGAAGTATTAAGAAGTATGGATTGTGCTTTCACATCAAGTTCATTAATAATTTGTGTCAATCTTTCCTTTTCCACTTTATAGATACCACTTTGATGTTTGGCCCAGCCTCTCAAAAACTGGTGCAGGTGTCTAATTTTGTTTTGCCATCTCTCCACACTAGAAGACCCTCCCATGTCTCTGGCCCATTCAGCCGCAATGAGCGCCATGAAGCCCTCCCTCTCAAACCATCCTAATTCGAAAGAGAAAGTATTTTTGTTTCCCACATGGGTTGCTTCCCCGGAATCAACCAATAGTGGGGTATGATCAGAGATGGCCCTCTGTAGGGCCTGAACCGTAACCAGCGGAAATTTTTGTTCCCACTCAACACTAGTGAGAACCCTGTCCAATTTCTCGTAAGTAGGAATTGGCAAAGAATTGGCCCACGTGAATTGCCTACCAGTGAGGTCAATCCCCCTCAGACCGAGACTTTCAATTATCATATTAAACATGAATGACCATCTTCCATCAAAGTTGTCATTATTTTGTTCTTCTTGTCTTCTAATGATATTGAAATCTCCCCCCAGCAGAATTGGCAACATTTCATCCCCACAAATTCTCACCAGATCTGCGAGGAATTCCGGCTTAAGCTCTGGTTGTGCCGCACCGTATACAGCCACCAAAGCCCATCGGAAACCGTCAATTTTCGACCTTACATGAAATTTGACAGCAAAATCACCGTGGACCACATTCAATACCTCTAAAGTTTCGCACTTCACCCCAAGTAGTATCCCTCCGGATCTCCCCCTTGGAGGTAAACAGTGCCAGTCAAAATCAACCCCCCCTGAAATGGTGTTAAGAAACTGGGAGGTGAAATTATCTCTACCGCTCTCCAATAAAGCCATAAAATCTAATTTTTGTTCTACTAATGTATCGCTAAGGAATCTCCTTTTAGCCAAGTCCGCTAGACCTCTACTATTCCGGAATATCCCTTTCATATGTCATCATGGAATTTTTTCTTTTGTTTAACTCTCGCACTCCGACGCATCGTCGATGTAGGATAAACCTTCCTCTTCCAGGTTTTTTTTGGTTTGTCCTTCATCTCCTGAACATGTTGAGTATCGATGTCAGGAGTGGCCTCTGGCTGCAAAGGGGCCACATACCCCTCTGGAACCATATCCTCCTCCTCTGTCTCTAAGCCCTCCATGGGGACCAAATCCTCATAGAGGCTCTGAAGCGCAGTTACTCCAAGATCATTGATATCTACTTCATTCATGGGTTTTACTGCTGCTAGATGTCGTATTAAATCCACAGCTCTATCTGTCTCTAAATCTAGGAGATCATTAATTGATTTTGTGGTTTCTTTGTCATTACTACCAAGAGAGATCCCTAGGTTGTTGGCTTTATCAACTATATCATGCTCAGAAAAGTGCAGAATTGAACAACTTGTATTAACTGACATACCTGTATGAACTTCAATGTCTCAAAGTTTGGCGGCCCTCATGGCTCACCCCATCTGTATGTCATCCGCGTCCGGCCGACCCTGGATCCGGTGACTGAACCGTCTGTTACCGGAACTAGGTTTCGGAATACCTCCAAAGGCGATGACGTCCTCCAAAGCGACTCCGGCCGGGCTGTGGCCGCCAGCCGTATGCCCGACTAAGTCAGAAGCAATGGGAGACACCGGCCTCCCGAACTGCTCCACCACGGTATCAGTATTCGCGACATCCGAAGCACAGATCTCCGCCGATGTGCTATCATCATTGCCCGACCTGGACACCACCTGTGTCGAGCTGGTCGAACGTGGTGACAAAGAGCGAGATGGTCTAGAGCCCTCCACTGTAGGAGAAGGCAAGATCGCCGACGGCCGTCCCTCCACTGTCACCGCCGCCATAGACACCTCTGTCACCACTGGGGTGACTGGGCGGCGAGGAGACGTCAGCTGCGGTGGAACCTCATTCGTCATCTGTCGGTGCTCCTCCACCACCACCCCCTGTGTTGGAAGATCATCATCAGAGTCCTCTATCTCCACACGGTCACCCCAAAGACGACTCGGTGCGGACATCGCCTGAAACGAACCAAAACGGAGAGATGCTGCCGGAGTGGTTGGGGGTGCCGACCCCTTGTCGGTCTTCGGCTCAGTCGATTGTGTGGGTTTTCTGGCCGGCTTGTCCTTTCCACTGTGGTCGCTGGGGTTGCCTCCCATCCCTGGGTCGCCACCACCATCACGACTACCATCTCCACCATCAGTCATATCAACATCAGTATTCCCATAATTATTATTTGCCTGCTGAACCTCCTCAACCACAATATCGAGATCATAAGACATCCCATCATAAGTCCATGGTACGAAGTCTGGAATATAATCCGCATTCACAACACCGACAAGTAGCCTCACCTCTCCATGCAGGCCTGTGAATGGCATGTCCACCTTCTCTGTTTTACCTAACAGAGAGCCAAGACTCACAACAATAAGATAGTCATTAAGAAGAGTCTCTGGAACTCCTGAGAGTCTGACCCAAACCTTTTCTAGCGGTATCCCCATTGGCTCAGGTTTTTGCACTCATCAAACTCAAGAATGCACTTACTTCCGGGCACCTTACTGGGTCCACACTTCAGCAGGTGGTGAAGGTCCTCTCTCCTAGGGAACTCCACTCTGTAAACCTGATCCTCCATCCTGACGAGAGACCAGTGAAAAGACTCAGACACTAGCCGTCTGAGCTGCTGACACACCTGTTCCTCTGTCAATGTCCCCTGAGTAACCCTGACCAGACCAAACTTCGAATTGTCTACCGCAGGAGTCACTGAAATCGTGCATGGAGTCTCAAAGAACATAAGCTTGGTAGTACAGACACCATAAATGTTCACCACAGGTATAGGCACCAAAAGCAACAGATAGTCGCCAGATGAGTGTTCCGACTTCAAACATATATCACAAAGCACCGCCGTGCAGTCAATCACAAAGTGGCCCGGCACACCACAACGATAACAAGTCATTTTTTCTTTCTTGCGTGCCGCTTTGTTAGCACGCACCGCATCCGCTTTATCATTACATTTGTCACTGTGGCCATCTTTGTCATCTGAAGGTGTGGAAGTTGGAATGGTGACCCCAGCCAGAGCCTTAACCACCGCCGCCTCTGGTAGCGCTGCAGAAGAGGAAGTGGCGGCATCTGCCACTTTGGTCGCCCCACTGACAGTCCCCTTCAGCGGGAGGACCGGTTTGGGTGCCGCCTTCGGTACAAACGGACGGCGTGGAGGAGGGTTACGACCACCCCCATCTCGACCACCTCTCTGACGGTAATGAGGACCCGTGGCGCCTTCAACAAACTCGCCGGGTGGAGGGTTAAAGTTCCGCTGCCATTGATTCCCGGCGAATCCGCGACCTCCACCATTATTCCATTGGTTCCAACCACGACCATCATATCCTCCATCGTATCCGCGACCAGCACCGTATCCGCCTCGACCACCATTGAAACCACCATGACCCATGCCGTGACCAGCACGCCCAGCAGCAAGTCCCGCACGCCCCGCGACATTGGCTGGGCTGCCTTCGGCGGACCCCCTGCCCGGGCCGTCACCGGCCGGCTGCCTCGGCGGCTCCTGCTGCCCACGCAGCGGCGGCTGTGCCCCATCACCCTGGCCGACCATCAGTGGCGCCGGTGGCAGACTCACGGCCGGCACTCGACGTGCCCTGCCGCTCCGGGTAGGGAACCCTGGTGAGGTGCGATGTCTAGCCCTAGCTGTCGTCGTAGCATGTACGTACGCAACAGGAGTTTCGATCGATCTGGATGGAACCGTCGAAGACTGTCGATACTCGTCGCATCTCGGGCTCCCGCATGGCGCGATACGCTGGGCCGTATACCCAGGTATGCCCGCATCGCCCGTCTCATGTATCTCCTTAGGCTGGGCCAAATACCCAGCACTCAAAATGGGCTGAACCACTTCCGGCCCGTCATGGCCAAGAAGCAAATTCAAACGCCCTTTCCTGGCCGCCTGGATCTGCGCAGCCGGATCGGCAGCCGGCGGCGGCGACTCCGCCACCCGTCGCCCGTTCTTTCTTCGTCGTTGCATCTTGTCTGCGGCGCCTAGCCCATTCCACGCCTTGTCGCTTACTGGGATGATCCCGTCGATGCAATCCGCCATTTCCTGCTCGGAATATCCCGCCCCGAGAGATTCGCAAATGAAGTCCGACGGTGTCGGAGATGCCGCCGCCTGCCCGGCGACTTGGTCATCTTCATCGTCAGAGTCCTCGGCGTCTGAACCAGCAAGGGCCCAGAATCTGTTCCCCTTCCGGTTGGAGTTGGCGGCGCCGGACGGGGGAACGCCCCTACCGCCCCCATCGCCCATCGCCTAATTGTCCGTCAGACGCGATCCTGTGTGTTGATGGCTAACCCCCACATGACCCTCATATCTCTGCCTACTCGCGCCCCTCTGGATTCTCATGGTTTATTGATCGTGGGAGAAGCCCATTATATAGGAGGGATACCTTGGGCTGTGAAGATGACTTAGAGGAAATACGATCTGACTCTGAAACGGATTCTAATCTGGACTCTGCACCTAATACGAATCTGAACCTAATGAAATACTCCCTCCGTACCAAAATATAAGACGTTTTTGTAGTTCAAATTGAACTGCAAAAACGACTTATATTTTGATACAGAGGTAGTAGCTTGTATTAGTATGGGAATCCTAGCCACTTTGGGCTGGATCAGTGGGCGTTGTGGCCAGGGCTGGGGCCCTCCGACCATATGTGGCTCCATGCATAACAGCTCTCCCTTCCTCCACAAACAGCTCGTCCTCGAGCTGAAACGAGCGAAAACGAGCAATGTGTTAGATGAGCAAGTTGGATGTATTGTATATCCCAAGGGGCAAATATATAGTACAAATGACTGGGCATACAAGTAAGGACATCTAGACTAATATGAATATGTAAGGGGACCTAAACTGATACCACTACTCCTTAAGAACCCTCCTCAAATGCAAAGTGTATGCAATAACATTACATTTGAACAAGTATAACACTAAACCAAAAAGTAGTGAAAATCCAAAATTTGCATCTCGAGAGTGTCGTCATAGCATGGAGTCTTCGAAACCTGTTGAGTCAAGCCAAAGAGGGATAGAAGAAGCATGTCGCAAAGATCACAGCACAAGAAGTCTGCAGCAAAAAATACTCGGCAGCAAGAGAATGTCCATAGAGCAATGACAATGCAAAGGATCACCATACGACCATCCTCAATGGCGGGAAGTACAGCAGGGGTGGCCGGCGGGTCACCATGAAGCTTTTTGAGGAGACATAAATGTTACGCATCATGGAGCCGAGTTTTAGGATACTCCTTGTGTCCTGGGCGCGCTCGAGCTATCCATCGTTTTGCTGCCTTGTATTTCTATCGGGTCTCTTGGGCTCCGAAATTCTTTCCGGGGGTAACAGAAACAAAATGGGCGGAAACAACAACAACAACAACAACAAAGCCTTTAGTCCCAAACAAATTGGGGCAGGCTAGAGCTGAAACCCATAAGATCTCATAACCAACTCATGGTTCTGGCACATGGATAGCAAGCTTCCACGCATCCCATGTCAAGCACTGTTTTTGAGACGGGTTGTTTTTTCTTTGTCCTCCGTAAAATACCGGGGTATTCGGCCCTAATCCGCTGAACCAATTGGGGCATTGGCATATTAAAAATGTTGACATGTCACTGGGCATACTTAAAACTTGATTATGCCTTCAGAGAAGTGATAAGTGGTCCAATACCCTATTGCAGCGATGTGTCCTTGTGCACTTAGAACTGAAAACTTATTTTTATCAAGTGTGGTTAATTCAAATAATTTGTTCTTTTTTTTGCAGTGGTTCTGGATGAACCTTTAAGCTACAGTCTGGATGACTGCATAGAGTATATTCAAGAAGATGAGCTAGTCGAGGTTACACCTGAGAGCATCCGCATGTCCAAGAACCCAAAAATTTCGAAGAAGAAGAACAACTAGGCCTCCTGGAAGGATAAAAACAGGAATACGCTATTGGATCATTTCATTCTGGAAGCATCGGTTTCAGATAGAAGACCTGGACTTGGTTTGATAATGACTAGTATATGACGAGAGATACCATGAGTCAGTCAGCAAGCTATTTTTGGTGGTCTACACTTTTCAGATTAGGTTTATACTCAATTTTGGCAATGAAGCTGTTATAGTCATCAAACTCGGGCTGTTACATATTTGTAATTCACATAGCTGTTGTACATTCTTGTAGTACAGCTGTTACTGATACCTATACTGCAGGTCGTACACACGCTTGTCTAAGTGTGCGGCGGCAAGCTCGTGCGTTGGATCTTTTAGGACGGGTGTGACATATCTGGTTAAGTAAGCGCGGGAATATATTCTCTGCGCCTACACTATGTAGCATACCTTTATAGCGCGCTTGCATAGGAGGTTGTTATAGTACCTTCTTTTTTGGAAGTCACACGGCTGAGTTTTTGCTCTGGTACAACCCCCTAAAATTCTAAATCCTCGTATTAGCTCGCAGATCAAACATATTGAATACTAGATTGATTTAAACATAAAAGACTATTACCTTTTTGATTGAAGGCTCCACCTTTTTGTTTGAATGTTAGCAGAAAAAACTGCTAAATTTGTTGAATAGATAGAAGGTCGGTCCAGTTTATGAGGGAAACTGGACCCAAAAACCCTACAAATGACGCCTTTCGGCAAACAACAAACAACACACATGCTCCCGAGCCATGGCTCCACCTTTTATCCTGCATTTGGAACTTGTAAACTTTCCTTTTTAGGCATGGGGGTGTCAAATTTAGGTAGCCAAATCTTATGGACCTGAATATCCAACAAACGTCAGATTTTTAGGCATGGCAAATTGAATGTTTTTCATTTTGTTTTTCTCACGCAAATCAATTAAAGAGAAGATGGAGCATTATGATAACCTCAGGAAGAAACGATGTTAAGCACGTGGACCTATGCAAAAGGCCTGTCAACCAATACATGAGGGAGTTTAGTTATTAAACAATTACACGAGAGAAGCTTAGCTACAAAAATCTAATAAGCACATGTGCATTGAGAAGATTAGTTGCTACCGTTTTCAACGCATTTAGCATCTCGCCTAAGCACCAATGCACTTAGTGATGAAGCTATGTACCTAGGATAGGGGCATGGACCTGTCCTAAGTACCCTACCCAAGGACATCCTTAGAAGAAGTCACCTTTCAATCGACTTGGAGGTATCCCACTCGACAAATTTAAGACACTCGACCACGAAGCAATCACTCGACCAAATTCCAACCACTCGACTGCCAGGGGATCTAGAGTCACCCTGCACGCAAACGGTCGGTCATTAAGTAGCTTTTATGGTCATCATAGCACTTTATTAGGGGCGTTACCAGTAACCCCCAATCTTAATGTACTTTAAACCTTGCATTACTGAGGGCTGGAGGGGCCTGGCGAACTCTATATAAGCCACCCCCTCCTGGCACCCTTGTTATTCATACACACATAATTCAGTCGACCGCCTCCGGGCAACGAGACGTAGGGCTGTTACTTCCTCCGAGAAGGGCCTGAACTCGTAATCCTCGTGTGCTTACAACTCCTCCATAGCTAAGATCTAGCCTTTCCATACATACCCCCCTACATCACTGTCAGAGTTAGAACCACGACAGTTGGCGCCCACCTTGGGGCTAGGAGTCTTAGCGCCTAGTTTGAGAAGTTGCGATTTTTTCCGATCTCCTTGATCATGGTTTCGGGCGGAGCTTTGGTGGAGGGCCGCGAGATCCGTCTCGGCGCGCTCATGTTCATCGCCGACGACTCCGCTTGGCTTCAGGAGGCTCCACTCGACGTCGACGCGCTCCCCGTCCGTGGGGCGACGCACTTTCGCGCATGCGTCCGTGGTGTCCTCCTGTGACAGCCGTCGACCCAGTATCGGTCGGCTCCCGTGGCATCTCCCCGCCTTGTTTCTCGCCGGCGCAAGCACTCCGGTCGGTCGAGGCTTCAGAGGTGGGTGAGGCATGGGGTGGCCCGCCAGTCGGCCACCCCACAAGTCGCGGCAATCGAGCCCGAAGAATCCCTCTACGGCCTGTTCGATCTGTCGACTGGCTCCGCAGAGACCGCATCCGAATGCGACAGCAGTGACCCAGCTGCAGAGGTTCTGGTGATCGATGGGCCACACAGTCCTCCCGGTTTCCCCCGCGCTGACGGAGGCGTGGATGGGGGCGACCCATCGCGTCCTCACGAGGAGTATCTCCCCGAGCCTCTCACGTCATTGCAGCGAGAAGAGCTTCGCTGCCGGAACATGGATGCACTCCACACTCCTATCGTTGGAGAAACTCCCGAGGCCCGAGCCTTGGAGGACGCGCGCTTGGCTAACTTGGCCGAGCGCACTCGAGTGGAGAATCTCCAGCGAATACTCGACGAGCGAGCGCATCAACGGGCTCCAGAATCCAGTCGACGTCAACTCTTTCCGCCCCCCGCAGGTATATCGTACTCCGATTCAGAATTTGGCGGCTGCGGCCCATATAGCAGAGTCGATTCAGCCCTTCCAGTCAGAGGCTGGCAGAGGCTTGTTGCAAATCAGGGCGTTACTCCGGGCAGCGGGAGACCAGAATTCCGTTGTTTCTCAGTCGCGGAACAGGATCCATAGTCGATCCGTTGCAGCGGATACAGTCCAGTCGGCTCATAGCCCAAGATCGCCTCCGAGGCGTGAGGGACGTGGAGACCGGCGTGATCAGTACAGAAGGAATGAGCAGTATGATCACCGATCCGATCGTGATGATCGACGTCGAGTGCCAACCCCTCCCCCGAGGAGTGGATCATATGTGCCTCGATAGCAGGTTGACAGACGCCCTCATAGTGTTGGGCGGAGAATTCCAGTCGACCCCAGGGAACCAGGCTTTGATGCGAGATCCATTCTCATTCAAGGTTTGGTCGACAGGAATAGAGCTCACCGAGAAGGCCATGACAGAGATGCGCCTACCAGTAGCAGAGTACATGTTTCAGGGCCGGAGTGTTTCAGTCGAGCCATCAGAGCCGCTGTAATTCCTCCCAACTTCAGGTTGGCGACTGGAGTTAGTAAGTTCATCGGTGAGTCCAAGCCCGATACTTGGCTCGAAGATTACCGAGTGGCTGTCCAGATTGGCGGTGGGAACGATGAGGTAGCCATGAAGCACCTGCCTCTCATGTTAGAAGGCTCGGCCAGAGCGTGGCTGAATCAGTTAGCACCCAGCAGCATTTACACTTGGGAGGATCTCTCCCGAGTGTTTGTCACCACATTTGAAGGAACATGCAAGCGACCTGCAGGCCTTACGGAATTGCGGTCTTGCGTGCAGAAACCGAATGAAACTCTGAGGGATTACATCCAGAGGTGGATCACATTGTATCACACAGTTGAAAATGTACCAGATCATCAAGCAGTTTGTGCCTTTAAAGAAGGCGTTAAGTACAGAGAATTGAATCTGAAGTTCGGTCAAACCGGAGAGATGTCTCTGAATCGGATGATGGAGATTGCCACCAAATACGCTAATGGTGAAGATGAGGATCGACTCCGGAGTGGCAAGCATAAAGCAGTCGCCCAGGAAACCGGAGGAAATTCCAGTCAGAAACAGAAGCGGAAAGCCGAGCCAGCCGCTCCTGGGGAGGCCCTGGCCGTAACCCAGGGAAAATTTAAGGGAAAACCCAAAGGACCTTGGAACCCCAAGAAAGTTAAAGACCAAGATAGAAATGATGTTTTGGATCTATCGTGTCACATCCACACCAAGAAAGATGAAGAGGGTAAACTCATTTACCCAAAGCATACCACTCGACAGTGTCGGCTTCTGATCCAGCAGTTTCAGGGCAAGCAGTCCAAAGATAAGGAAAAGGAGTCGGACAAAGTTGAGGACAAGTAAGATAGTGACGATGGGTACCCCCAGGTCAATTCCACCCTGATGATTTTTGCTGATGTTGAGAGCAAAAGTCGACTGAAGGTTATTAACCGTGAGGTAAATATGGTTGCTCTGGCAACACCCAATTATCCGAAGTGGTCCCAGACTGCCATCACATTCGACCAGTCTGATCATCCTACGCACATTGCCACCCCTGGGAGGCAAGCTCTGGTGGTCGACCCAGTTGTCGAAGGCACTCGACTGACCAAAGTCCTGATGGATGGAGGCAGCGGTTTGAACATACTGTATGCAGAAACATTGAAAGGGATGGGCATTCCGATGTCCAGGGTTAGCACCAGTAACATGAGTTTCCATGGAGTCATTCCTGGAAAGAAAGCCGAGTCACTCGGCCAAATTGCTCTTGATGTGGTTTTTGGTGATTCCAAGAATTACCGCAAGGAAAAGTTGACATTCGAAGTTGTGGATTTCCAAAGTGCTTATCACGCTATTTTGGGCAGGCCAGCTTATGCACGCTTCATGGCTCGACCATGTTATGTGTATCTCAAATTGAAGATGCCTGGTCCCAAAGGTGTGATCACTGTTACAGGCAATCGGAAGAAAGCAGAAGAGTGTTTTCAGAAAGGCTCAAAGATTGCTGACGCTCAGATGGCAGTGGTCGAGCTGCAAGAGTATCAGAAGACTGCAGATCCGAGTGAGTTGCTACGAGCTAAGAAGCCTGCTTCAGAATCAGCTTTTCAGTCGTCCGGTGAAACGAAGGCAGTTCACATTCACCCGACCGATCCAAACGCTGCTCCGACTCACATCTCAACGACGGTCGACTCCAAATAGGACGAAGCGCTCATCCAGTTCCTCCGTGAGAACTGGGACATCTTCGCATGGAAGCCTGCTGACATGCCTGGAGTTCCCAGGGGGCTGGCTGAGCACCGTCTACGAGTCGACCCAAAATTTAAACCTGTGAAAGAACATCTTCGTTGGTCCGCCGTCCAGAAGAGGAAGGCCATTGGCGAGGAGGTGGCTCGTCTCTTAGCAGTGGAGTTCATCTGAGAAATTTACCACTCCGAGTGGCTCGCCAATGTTGTCATGGTCCCCAAGAAGGACAAGTCACTTCGCATGTGCATTGATTTCAAGCATATCAATCGGGCCCGCCCGAAAGATCATTTTCCTCTCCCCCGCATCGACCAGATAGTCGACTCTACTGCGGGATGTGAGCGTTTGTCCTTCCTAGACGCCTATTCCGGGTACCATCAGATCCGTCTGTACGGGCCCGACGAGATCAAAACAGCTTTCATCACTCCATTCGGGTGCTTCTATTATGTCACCATGCCGTTCGGCCTCAAGAATGCCGGAGCCACGTTCATGAGGATGATTCAGAAGTGTTTGCTCACTCAAATCAGTCGGAATGTGGAGGCATACATGGATGATATTGTGGTCAAGTCACGGAAGGGTTCCGACCTGCTGACTGACCTTGCTGAAACCTTTGCCAACCTCAGGAGGTATGATATCAAGCTCAATCCGTCAAAGTGCACGTTCGGAGTTCCATGTGGGAAGTTACTCGGTTTTCTCGTTTCCGAACGGGGAATCGACGCCAATCCTGAAAAAATTGGTACTATACTCCGAATGAAACGTCCTGTGCGTGTGCATGACGTCCAGAAGCTTACAGGATGCTTGGCCGCTTTAAGTCGATTCATCTCTCGCCTCGGTGAAAAGGCATTGCCTCTTTACCGACTGATGAAGAAGTCTGACAAGTTCGAGTGGACTCCAGAAGCTGATGCAGCGTTTACAGAGCTCAAAGCTCTGCTCTCCACCCAGCCGGTGCTTGCTGCCCCAATCAGCAAGGAGCCTTTACTGATTTACATTGCAGCCACAGGACAAGTTGTCAGTACAGTACTTACGGTCGAGCGGGAAGAAGAAGGAAAGGCCTTCAAAGTTCAGCGCCCAGTATATTATGTTTCTGAAGTTTTGACTCCTTCAAAGCAAAGATATCCTCATTACCAGAAGCTTGTATATGGGATTTATATGACCACGAAGAAGATTGCACATTACTTCTCTGATCATTCCATTACAGTCGTCAGCGACGCTCCACTATCAGAGATTTTGCACAACAGAGATGCAACTGGTCGAGTGGCCAAATGGGCGATTGAACTTCTTCCCCTAGATATCAAGTTTGAGGCAAAGAAAGCTATCAAGTCCCAAGCAATTGCAGATTTCGTCGCCGAGTGGATCGAACATCAACTTCTGACTCAAGTTCACTCAGAGCACTGGACCATGTTCTTTGATGGATCTAAGATGCTGAATGGTTCCGGTGCTGGGGTAGTATTGGTTTTCCCCCAAGGAGATAAGCTCAGATATGCTCTCCAGATTCACTTCGATTCCTCCAATAACGAAGCAGAATATGAAGCACTTTTGTATGAGTTGCGCATGGCCATTTCACTCGGTGTCCGTCGCCTCATGGTCTATGGCGACTCAGATTTGGTGGTTAATCAGGTGATGAAAGAATGGGACGTCAGAAGTCCAGCTATGACTGGTTATTGCAATGCAGTGAGAAAGTTAGAGAAGAAATTCGAGGGGTTAGAGCTTCATCACATCCCCCGACTGAAAAATCAAGCGGCTGATGATTTGGCAAAGATAGGCTCCAAGATAGAAGCCATCCCCAGCAATGTGTTTTTGGAACACATCCACTCGCCATCAGTCCAAGAAGATCCTTTTACAAATGAAGCCCCGCAGCCAAAGAGTGCCATAGATTCGACTGAAGTTAAAATTCCGGCAGTGGTCGACCTAATCATGGAAGTTTTGGCAATCACCCCTGACTGGACGATACCGTACATCATGTATATCCTGAGGAAGGAACTCCCGGAGGACGAAGAAGAGGCTCGACAGATCGTCCATCGATCCAAGGCCTTTACAGTCATAAAGGGACAGTTGTATAGAGAAAGCGCGACTGGAGTCGGTCAGAAGTGTATAACACCAGAAGAAGGTCAGATAATCCTTGATGATATCCACTCGGGGACCTATGGTCATCATGCGTCCTCTCGGACCATTGTGGCTAAAGCATACCGAGCGGGATTTTACTGGCCAAGAGCGAATGAAATGGCAAAAGAGATAGTCGACAAGTGTGAAGGGTGCCAGTTCTACTCCAACATGTCGCACAAGCCCGCATCAGCCCTGAAGACCATTCCACTCGTCTGGCCCTTTGCTGTTTGGGGACTGGACATGGTTGGACCATTGAGAACAGGCAGGAGCGGTTTCACACATGTGCTTGTGGCAGTCGACAAGTTTACCAAATGGATTGAAGCTAAGCCTATCAAGAATCTTGATGCTTGCACTGCTATCAGTTTCGTCAGAGAGTTAACATTCAGATATGGAGTCCCGCATAGCATCATCACTGACAATGGGTCAAACTTTGATTCAGACAAGTTCAGAGCTTTTTGCGCCTCTCAAGGCACACGAGTCGACTACGCATCGGTCGCCCACCCCCAGTCGAATGGACAAGCAAAAAGGGCAAATGGTCTGATTCTCAAAGGACTAAAGCCTCGGCTGATGCGTGATCTCAAGCATGCAGCAGGCGCTTGGGTCGACGAGCTTCCGTTAGTTCTGTGGGGATTGAGGACCACCCCGAATCGGTCGACTGGAAGAACTCCGTTCTTTCTGGTTTACGGAGCGGAAGCAGTCTTGCCGAGTGATCTACTTCACAATGCACCCCGAGTCGAGCTTTATACCGAAGATGAAGCAGAACAAGCCTAACAAGACACAGTCGACCTCCTGGAAGAAGAAAGAGAAATGGCTATGATCTGGTCGACCATTTATCAGCAAGACTTGCGTCGATTCCATGCCAGAAATGTGAAGAGTCGAGCCTTCCAAGAAGGAGATTTGGTCCTCCGAGTGGATCAACAGAAACCACACAAGCTCGCTCCTACTTGGGAAGGTCCCTTCATCATCACCAGAGTCCTCCACAATGGAGCGTATCACCTTTACAATGTCGATCGCCAGATCGATGAGCCACGAGCTTGGAATGCAGAACTGCTCCGCCCCTTTCACACTTGAATTCTCACACGGATGAGATGTAATAAGAAAAACTTCTGTAGTCTATTTATCAAAGACAAGAGTGTTACAAATTTTTCCTATAATTGTTGTTGCTTTTGTTTGCGTGTGAAATCCCCCAGTGGGTGGCTTAGCTGCGAATCCGTTTCGCCTAAGTTTGTAAAAAAAAAATCCTACCGAGTGGTGAGCCAGACTCCCACTCGGAGGCTTAGCTGCAGCTCAGTGCTCGCCAAAGTGTTTAAAAATCCTACCGAGTGGCGAGCTAGACTCCCACTCGGAGGCTTAGCTACAGCCCAGTGCTCGCCTAAGTGTTTAAAAATCCTACCGAGTGGTGAGCCAGACTCCCACTCGGAGGCTTAGCTGCAGCCCAGTGCTCGCCTAAGTGTTTAAAAATCCTACCGAGTGGTGAGCCAGACTCCCACTCGGAGGCTTAGCTGCAGCCCAGTGCTCGCCTAAGT
>NC_057809.1:266407909-266453347 GCF_018294505.1 Triticum aestivum | reverse complement strand
CGCCTAAGTTTGAAAAAATCCTACCGAGTGGAGAGCAATCCTCCCACTCGGGGGGCTTAGCTGCAGTCCAGTACTCGCCTAAGTTTGAAAAAATCTTACCGAGTGGAGAGCAGACCTCCCACTCGGGGGCTTAGCTGCAGTCCAGTACTCGCCTAAGTTTGAAAAAATCCTACCGAGTGGAGAGCAGACCTCCCACTCGGGGGCTTAGCTGTAGTCCAGTACTCGCCTAAGTTTTTAAAATCCTACCGAGTGGAGAGCAGACCTTCCACTCGGAGGCTTAGCTGCAGCCCAGTGCTCGCCTAAGTACGGAACACATCCCAATCCGCAAGGACGACGAGGTGCAAATCGACTGCTACCTTCTCCTTCGGAGTTGCACCACAAATACAAAGTTATTTCGAGTGAAGAACAAGTTCCACTCGACAGATAATTCATGAAGATATTCAACGATAAATCAAGTTCAGATAAGATCCAAAGGTTCTAGACCGCAGATCAAAGTACTCGAGCCTCCAGCTCGACAGAGTTTAACGGTTACAAAATCCACTCGGCATTCCGAGGCAAATTTAAAGTGAAGCATAAAAGTTTTTATTCCTCATGCGGAGGACTGGAAGGGGCGACGAACTCGTCCAAGTCGATCCCATCTACAATGCGAGTGGCAGCAGCAATGAAAGTCTCCATGAAGTCTTGAAAGTTGTGCTTCCTGGTATTGGCAACTTGGATGGCGGCCAACTTTTCTTCTCGCGCCTCCTTGCAGTGGACGCGGACCAGAGACAGAGCGACGTTAGCGCCACATCTAGCAGAAGATTTCTTCCATTCCACCACTCGACCTGGGACTTCATTCAGTCAAGTCATTAGGTACTCGAGGTCATTCTGAAGCGTCGTCCTAGGCTAGAGCGACGTGTCGATCCGTGACATCGCAACCTTCAACCGAGCAAGATAGTCAACAACGCCGGCAACACGAGATTCCAGTCGGAGCACGTTCATAGCAGCCTCGTTCTTCACTGGGGAATTGATGGGGTCCAAGTCTATCTCCACTCAACTGGTCTCCTCTTCGAAGTTCTGGCAGAATTCTGTAAACACAATTCAAGGATAAGTCAGTGGCTCTACGCAGATTTGGTAACTGCAAGTCAGTCGGGCCGGAGTAATTACCCTCGAGCATGACGAACAGCTTCTTAGCGAGTCCACCGAGATAAGCCTCCAGATCGTTTGTCTTCCCCGCCAGTTCACTTGCCTTGTCATTTAGAGCTATATTGCCATTCTTCAGACGACTGACCTCTCGATTAGCCGCGTCGAGAGCAGTTTTCAGCCTGGAGTTTTCCTTTTCAAGAGTAACGACTGAAGCCAGTTTTTCTTTAGCAAGCTTCGTTTTGTTCAGGGCCTCCTTCTGCGCTTCGGCAACGTCTTGATCCTTCTTCTTCAGAGCCTCCTCCATTTTGTCTGCGAAACAGCAAGTGAGATCAACATCGAGGACGGCTAGAAAGAAAGGATAGTCGACAAAAGCTCACCAGCCATACCTTTTGCTTCGTCCCTCGCCTTCTGCAAGTTCTCCTGAGCAAGCTTCAAGTCAAGGTTCAGCTGGATCTGTTTGTTCTCCAACTCAGTGTAGCGAGCCACAAGTTTGCAGGATTTCTACAAAAAATCAGTCGACAGACATCCAAGATAAGTTGCTTCCGAGTAACCAAGAGACAATGATGGTGTTTCTAAGACTACAGCCGAGTCAAAAACATTCGACAATAGTCTCGGGGACTACACCCAGTGGGTGCACTCAGCATGCCCCCACTGGTTCGACCAAAAAAAATCAAGGCCTGACCAGACCGAGTGAAGCAGTTCAGCTAAAGCAACACAATATAAAGACTACAGTCGACTACCAGCAGTCCACCGTAGTCTCGGGGACTACACCCAGTGGGTGCACTTAGCGTGCCCCCACTCGTCAAAAAGATTAATAGACACACCCAGTGGGCGTACAGATATAAAGATCTTCGGAAAAAAGATTCTTCAGATAGCATATCCTAACAGAACAAGCGGTGAATCGACTGACCTGGACGTTGCTCTGAAGAGCTGAGCTCGCGTCATAAGCTGCTTGGCTGGCTTCCCGAACCACCTTCACTTGCTCCATCATGATCCCCACCTGGCGTATAGCCTCTTTAGCGGCACCCACTTGGTCCTCAGGGACGTGGTGTGTGGCAAAAAGCGAAGGTGGATTTGCAGTCGACGTCGAAGGCCGGACACTCGTCAGAGGTTCAGCGAAGGTCACAGAAACCCGAGTGGTATCACCACCCTCCCGGACTGCGCCCTCAGGCGTTGGAGTAGTTTGTGGGGTCTTGCCAGCCGGCGCCCTCCTGTTCCTTCGCGCCCTCAGCGGCACTTCGTCGTCATCATCAGGGAGGTCAATGACATGAGGAGGAGCTACAAAGAAAATCCAATCGACCGAAATTATAAGAAATCGTCAGTCGACTAAAAGCAGAGCATCAGTAATCGTACCAGGGTTGGAGGTAACAGCGTCTTCCATCTCTTGATCATCGTCCTTGGCGGAGATCTCCGAGGTGGCATGTCAGGACCCCGACTCAATGCCACATCGATCTAGCATGTAACGCCTCATATCACTTTGCAAACTCACGCATGGTATTCCCACGGGTGTCGCCTTACCTTTGCCCGGGACCGTTTGCGCATTTTGGCACACGTATATGATGGTGTCGCTAGCATCCATATGATAAAGAGCCCGGGCTGACATGGCTAGTTGTAAACCCAAAGTGGCACTAACTTACAGGGACAGGCATCCATGACCCAGCATCGAACGTGTCGGTCATCAACGAGTGAATCCAGGCTGTAGCACTGGGCTAACAGGACTCCGGTGAACTGGGCTGTAGCGGGCTAGCAGGACTCCGGTATTCATCGCGTGACATTTCCCCGAAGGGACAGACACATGATCGAAGAAGGACACATGCCGGCCTGCCTAAGTGTTCCGGAGCAGTAGCAAGCTACCAGGGCTCAGTGGAAGCACTAGGAGACATTTCCCGGTAAGAGAGGCTACTGAGAATAAACAACTAGATAGTCAGATCCCACACATAGCAATACACATTACACGTACGCATAACATGCAAGTATGTGCTGTACAACATGGCATCACAACATAACTCAACAATCATATAGATAAAGGCTCAGAAGAGCCATCACAACATTATTACAAGCAGGGGTCACATGACCCAACAGTCAGAGCAATCAAGCAACAAGCGGAAGCATTACATGTCTGAGTACAGACATCTACAAATGAAAAAGGCTGAAGAGCCTGACTATCTACACCATCCGATCAAGATCGTAGCTGAGGTACTAGCTACTAGTCGAAGTCCACGAGAACACTAGTAAGACCGAAGTCTCAGCTGCAAAAACATAAATAAAGCAACATGAGTACAAAGGTACTCAGCAAGACTTACATCAGATCCTATCGTACATGCATTTGTATCAAGAGGGTAATGTGGGGTTTAGTTGCAGCAAGCCAGCTTTGACTCTGTGGCTATCCTATTCTACGACTACCAGAAACTCTGGAGGTGAAACAACGTACACGAGTCCACTAATCACCACACAATACACTACTATGGATTCATCCCCGTCTCCCTACGAGAAGGCCATCCATAGCACTCACACTTGTCTTCAGCATTTTAGGGTATCCACTTCAAGTTGTCTATGTACCCCGTAAGCACCCAAGAAGTCCATAACTGCGGACCCGGCTATTTGAATAGATCATGTTAACCCTGCAGGGGTGTACTTCTTCACACACGCTCTCGCCACTTACCGCCATGTACACGTCATGTATCTCGGCAACCTTCAAGCGGAAGCCTGGAGAGGGTGTCGGCCACGACCTGACTAACCACACAAGACTCTAATCCAGGTTTATCGCCTATTCGGGTTCCATCCGCAAGGAGATCCGGCCGGGGTTTCACTCACGGCCCCAAACGATGCGTGCAGGGTTCCCAAGCCCACCTCGCCGGATGGATCTACGCTTGGTACACCGTGCCACTGGTGCCTAGTCTGTCCCAAGCCCACCTGGCCGGGTGCCACTTGGTAGACTACTAACACTACCTACAAACACCAGAAACTAGTTGCGACTCCTGGACAGAGACCAAGTTGGTTAATAAGTCGAGAGGGGTCGAGTTACCGGAACCCAATGTGTGGTAGTATCGAGTCATTGGACAACATACATAGAACTCAGTGCTTAAGGACGGTTCCAGTGAGACAACCCACCATGTACTCCTACATGGCCTCTCACCGCTACCTTTACCAAATCGTGTTCACACACACTTCATTCTCAGCATCAGAACATATCGTAACACTCCAATTCATTCCCAATGAATCAGACCTGACACAACTCTAAGCAATAGCAGGCATAGCATGGTAGGAACACATCAGTGGCTTCAATCAACTCCTACACATGCTAGTGGGTTTCAACTATTTACTGTGGCAATGACAGGTCATGCAGAGGAATGGGTTCAACTACCGCAGCACAAAGTAGCAGATGAACCGTTGTTGTCCTAATGCAGTAACTGAGAGCGGGAGCGAGAGAGTAGGATTGTATCGGAATGAACAAGGGGGTTTGCTTGCCTGGTAAATCAACAGAGGAGGCACTGCTTCACAGACAGGTACTCTGGAACGGTCTCCGGAGCAGGACCTATCGAGAAGGAACGGTGCCGGTAATCAATTCACAATCATATGCAACAATATGATGCATGAACATGGCATGTAGATGTGATGCTGTTTGAGCTAATGCAACTAGTATTCAATTGAATGAAGTCCATTTGAACAAAAGGTTCAAATGCAACTCCAAAATAAGTCTCTTAATATGCCATAATATGTTTTCTCATATTCAGCATGTATAAGTTGGTTTGTCATGCATGAAACTAGTACAGATGGAAAGATTGCATTTTTCTGATAATTTTTCATATATAAAATATTTCAATCTGAGCTACGGTTGAATTCCTATGAATTTTTGAAGTTTAAATCATTTTCTGGAATTTCTGAATTATTTTAATTCCAGAAAATATATAATTGCGTCAGCATGACGTCATCACTACATCAGCGGGTCAACGCGGCTGTCCAGGTCAAATCTGACACGTGGGGTCCACACGTCAGTGGCAGGGGGGGTTAAACAGGGTTAGTTTAATCCTAATTAAAAAGATTAGTGGCGCTGGGGCCCACTGTCAGTGTCACAGTTAGTTTAACAGAGATAATTAGTTGCTAAACTAATCCTAAACTAAAATTAGCAGGGTCGGGGCCCACATGTCATTGACTCTGGGTAGTCAAACCCCAGGTCAACTGGGGGGGTTAGCACGGGTTGACCGGTCAATCCCGCCGGAGTTTAGCCGCCGGCGAGGCCGAGCGCGGCGGAGGGGCTCGGGAACGTCGCTCCGGCGACCATTCGGGCGGCGGAGACCACGAGAGCGAAGCCCGCGCTCACGCGCATCCAGTGGAACACGCGGGAGGCTGCGGGGGCGGCGGAGCTCGCCGGAGCAGAGCTCACGGCGGCAGCCGGAGTTCGGCCTCGAGCGGGAGCACAGCTACGGCGCACGGGGAGGAAGAAGAGAAGGGGGAACAGGCGCAGAAGCTCACGGCGGAGGCGACGGGATGGTCAACGGGCTCGGGGACGAGTCGGAGACGACGGACGGGCGCCGACGATCTCGGGCGGCCGACGACGAAGATGACGGCGATGGCGGCTCCTCGGGGCACTCCGGCTTGCGTGGCTCGGCGAGGAGGTAGCTGGCGACGAGGCGGAGCTCCTGGGCACGACGGGGAGGCGAGGGGGAGGCGGTGGCTATGGCCACGGCGTGCGGCGGCGACGGCAGCACTTCGGGCGCGGGGAGAGGGAGAGATGCAGGGGAGGGAGAGAAACGAGAGAGCGAGGGAGAGATCCGGGGCGGTGCTGGGCGCTTCTGGCGAGGCCAGGGCGTCGAGGGGGAGGGCACGCAGGCAGCTGCCGTGGCGCGCATGCGCGCGGTGTGCGGCGACCACGCGCCCTGTCCCTCTGGCGCGAGGAGGGGGACGACTGGCGTCGGCCAGTCAGCTGGGCCGAGCTACTGGGCCGATCGGGTAAGTGGCCCAGGTAAGTCTCTCTCCCCTTTTCTGTTTTCTTTTCTAATTTTCTGACATTTGTTTGGTTTAATAAAAATACTAAATCAATTTATTACCTTATGCCAATTTTTGCAGGAGCTAGATATATTATTCCAGAGCTCTTTTATAAATGGCATAATTTTTGGACCATATTTCATATATATAGAAATATATTTCCAATGCAAATATTTATCGGATTAATCCAAATGGCCAAAATTAAATGTCCATGAGCTCCTAAAAATATTGGTTTGATTTTTATCTCTGTCCAATATTTTCAGAGGGCAACATGAGCATTTTCTTGGACCCTTTTGGAGAAATTTTTATTTGGGTCATTTTCAAAAATGATTCTGAGGGTTCCACCAATCCTCATTTCAAATTTAAATGAAATTTAAATATGATGCACAAATGGCTAGCTAGTCTAAGTCATACCAGACTAGGGATGTGACAACTCGCCCCCACTTGAAAGAATCTCGTCCCGAGATTCAGGGGTCGACGGGAAGAAAGCGGGGTACTCCAGTCGAAGACGATCTTCTCGCTCCCAAGTAGCTTCTCTCTCGGAATGATGAGACCACTGAACTTTGAGAAACTTGATGTTCTGACGTCGGGTAACACGCTCTGCTTGATCAAGAATGCGAACCGGGTACTCTCGGTATGTGAGGTTATCTTGGAGATCAAGCGTTTCGTGGTCCACTCCACGGATAGGATCCGAGAAGCAACGCCTGAGTTGAGAGACGTGGAAGACATCATGAACTCGAGAAAGATGTGGGGGTAGTTCCAACTGGTAGGCAACCTCTCCTCGTTTAGCGAGAATACGAAAAGGACCAATGTAACGAGGAGCCAACTTGCCCTTGATACCGAAACGATGGGTACCCTTCAACGGAGTAACCCGAAGGTAAGCTTGGTCGCCAATCTCATAAGTCATATCCTTATGATGACGATCGTACTGGCTTTTCTGACGAGACTGGGCTGTTTTCAGATTCTCACGAATGATGCGAACTTGCTCTTTTGCCTCCTGGATCATGTCCGGTCCAAAGAATTGTCTTTCACCAGTTTCTGACCAGTTCAAAGATGTTCGACATCTTCGTCCATAGAGAACCTTAAAAGGAGCTTTCTTGAGGCTGGATTGGTAGCTATTGTTATAGGCAAACTCGGCGAAAGGAAGACATTTCTCCCAATCCATACCGAATGAGATAATGCAAGCTCTGAGCATGTCTTCGAGAATTTGATTGACCCGTTCCACCTGACCACTCGACTGAGGGTGGAAAGCGGTACTGAAGGAAAGATGGGTTCCCATGGCAGTTTGGAAACTCTCCCAGAAATGAGAAGTGAAAAGGCTGCCACGGTCTGAATTGATCTCTAGTGGAACACCATGGAGTGATACTATTCGAGAAATGTATAAGTCAGCAAGCTGACTAGCAGTGATACTCTCTCGAACAGGAAGGAAGTGAGCCACTTTGGAGAGACGATCAATGACTACGAAGATAGCATTATTCCCTCTCTTGGTCCTGGGAAAGCCGGTGATGAAGTCCATACCAACTTTATCCCATTTCCATTCAGGAATAGCTAAAGGCTGAAGGGTGCCAGCAGGTCTTTGATGCTCTGCCTTAACGCGACGACAAACGTCACATTTAGCAATGAACTTAGCGATTTCTCTCTTCATCCTAGTCCACCAGAACCTCTGGCGTAGGTCCTGATACATCTTAGTACTACCGGGATGAATCGTGAGAGGAGATTCATGCGCCTCCTTAAGAATCAACTGCCGAAGATGTTGCTTCTTGGGAATCACCAAGCGATTCTCAAAGAAAACAACACCACGATCATCCATAGAGAAACATCCACCAACTCCCTTCTTAATGTTTCTCTTGATCCGGGTAATCCCCGTATCATGCTTCTGGGCTTCTATGATAAGATCCACAAGAGTAGGTTTCGCCACCAAGGTAGAAAGAAATCCGCGAGGAGCCATGTGAAGATTAAGCTTACAGAATTCCTCATGGAGAAGTGGTTGGCCTTGCTGCAACATGAGATTGTTGCAATAGGATTTACGGCTTAGAGCATCAGCCATGACATTGGCTTTGCCTGGGGTGTAGGTAATCCCTAGATCATAATCTGTGATTAACTCCAACCAACGTCTTTGCCTAAGGTTCAGATCCGGTTGGGTGAAGATATACTTGAGACTCTGGTGATCGGTGTAGATCTCGCAACGTTTACCAAGGAGGTAATGTCGCCAGGTCTTGAGTGCATAGACTACGGCTGCAAGCTCTAGATCATGTGTAGGATAATTCTCCTCATGTGGATGCAACTGTCGAGATGCATAGGCAATCACATGACGATCCTGCATAAGAATGCAACCTAGTCCCTGTCATGAGGCGTCGCAGTAGATAATAAAGTCCTTTGTGAAATCCGGTGGCACAAGTATGGGAGCAGAAGTCAGACGTCTTTTCAGTTCCTGAAAACTGTGTTCACACTGTGGAGACCACTCGAACTTTTTATCTTTCTTGAGAAGTTCCGTGAGGGGTTTGGCTACTTTGGAGAAGTTTTCAACAAAGCGGCGACAATAGCTGGCTAGACCAAGGAAACTCCTAACTTGTTTAACGGTCTCAGGTGGAGTCCAATCGAGAACAGCCTGAACTCTCTCGGGATTGACAGCAATGCCCTTACCAGAGATTACGTGGCCTAGGTAGGTCACTTCTGGCAACCAAAATTCACACTTGGAGAACTTGGCATAAAGGCGGTGCTCTCTGAGTTTTTCTAACACAAGTCTAAGATGTTCGGCATGCTCTTCCTCGTTCTTCGAGTAGATAAGAATATCATCGAGGTAAACCACGACGAACTTATCTAAGTACTCCATGAAGATCGAGTTCATCAAGCGGGAGAATGTGGCTGGGGCGTTGGTTAGGCCAAAGGACATGACGGTGTACTCGTACTGGCCATAACGAGTGACAAAAGCTGTCTTGGGAATGTCCCCGTTTCTGATTTTGATTTGGTGGTATCCTAACCTTAAATCCATCTTGGAGAAGACTGAGGATCCAGCGAGCTGATCATATAGGTCGTTGATCCTGGGGAGCGGATACTTGTTCTTTATCGTAACCAAATTAACGGGGCGATAATCTACAACCATCTGATCCGTACCATCCTTCTTCTTGACGAAGAGGACGGGGCAAGCCCAAGGAGAAGAGCTAGGACGGATGAAACCCTTTTGCAAGGACTCATCAAGTTGTTTCTTAAGCTCGGCTAGTTCTAAGGGTGCCATCTTGTAGGGTCTCCGGGAGATTGGAGCTGTTCCTGGGATAAGATCTATGACGAACTCTACATCTCTGTCAGGTGGAACACCTGGCAGTTCCTCTGGAAAGACATCTGGAAAGTCACGAACTACCAGGATATCTTCAAGGTCTGGAAGAGGGCTGGCATTAAGAGAATAGAGCTGACGCTTTGCAACTCTAGTGGAGACGGTGACTATCTTGCCAGATGGGTGTGTGAGCTGAACAGACCTGGTGAAACAATCAATCTTGGCATGATGAGCTGTCATCCAGTCCATACCCAAGATGATGTTAATATCCGAAGACTTGAGAGATATCAAGGAAGCAAGGAATACAAGTCTGTCCACAAGAATTTCATTGCCATAACTTATCCTAGAAGTTTGCCATTTGGATCCAGGAGTTTGAATAAGTAGTGGGGAGGGCATATCACAAAATGACATGTCGTGCAAGCGGGCATAGCTTTCAGAAATGAAGGAATGAGACGCTCCAGTATCGAACAAAACCGATGCCGGATGACAGTTGACAAGGAGTGTACCAAGAACGACATCTGGATCATCATGAGCGGCTTTAGCTGAGACGTGATGCACACGTCCATGTTCAGTGGGAGCTGACTTGGCACTGATCGTCTTGCGTGATGGCTTACCATGGCCAATAGACTTCTCGGGCTGGGGTGGAGCAACTCTGGACTGAGTGCAAATACGGGCAATGTGGCCTGGCTCTCCGCACTTGTAACAAATCTTGGAGGTAGGATGTGGACCTGTATTAGAAGGCGGTCCACCAATAGGCCTGGGTGGAGCATACTGCTGAACTTGATGAGGTGCCACATAAGATGGCCTCGGTACATATTTGGGTGGAAGAGCGGAGTTTGGAACCCAAATCCGGCGCTTCTGAGAGCTAGAACCGGAGGAAGATCCCAAAGCACGAGTGTGCTTACGAGACTCCTCGTAAGTGAGTTGAGCTGTCTCTGCATTGATGGCCTTGTTCACAAGGGCTTGGAATGTATCACAATGATGCAGGTGGAGATCACGACGCAACTTGGGGTTGAGACCCTTCCGGAACCTAGCCTGCTTCTTGGCGTCCGTGGACACCTCTTCTGTGGCATAACGGGCGAGGTTCTCAAACTCTCTACTATAGGCATCAACAGCCATCTTACCCTGGGTGAAACTACAGAACTCTTCTCTCTTGCGATCAATGAGGGCTTCAAGAATGTAATGCTCGCGAAAAGCCTCAACGAAATCCCTCCAGGTGGAAGTCTGGCCGGCTGGAAGCATAGCCTCATAGTTCTGCCACCAAAGACTAGCAGGACCTTCCAGGTGGTATGTGGCATAGGTGACCTTGTCATCTTCAGCTACGCTCGCGGAACGCAGCTTATGAGTGATGCTACGGAGCCAGTCATCTGCATCGAGTGGCTCGATGGAATGATGAAAGGTAGGTGGGTGCAAGCGAATGAAGTCATGAATGGTCGCAGACTTATTGGACCGAAGTGCGGTGTTCTCCTCGATACGTGCCAACAAACGGTTAGACTCACGCTTGTTCCTCTCCATCTCTAGCATGAACTCTGTCAACGAAGGCTGATCGGGAGGATCCTCATCCCTACCATCTCCGTGGTTCTGGCTACGAGCAACGGAACTTCGCTTAGCTGATGACATCCTGAGAAACGAACCAAGGACGGAATCAGCATCAACTATGGACTGTAGAATGTAGGACAAGGAATTAGTATCTCTCGAACTCCTAGGGAAATTTTGGCAGCATAACGGCAGTAAAATGCTCAGAATGAGACATCCTACTAAAAATGGGGTGGTAACATACTCATCAACATTACTCAGGGTTCTGAGATCATACTAAACAGACTACACCGGAAATACTCAAAACTAGGGTATGACTCTGATCAACCAATCCTATGGGGCTACGGAGTAGTAACACGTGATCCTGATAGACGGAAGAGAAAGCCTAGTTCCTTAACCCCGTAGGAAAGATAGGACGACTCAGATCAGAAGGCCATGAGGTAAAGGAGTAAAAAGAGTCTTACGTCCCAACCCACAATCAATTCCCTTACATAACTAAAGAATTTCTAGACTCAACTTCGACCGGTTGGCTTGGTAATCCTACAGGCAGTCAGGCTCTGATACCAACGCTGTCAGGACCCCGACTCAATGCCACATCGATCTAGCATGTAACGCCTCATATCACTTTGCAGCCTCACGCACGGTATTCCCACGGGTGTCGCCTTACCTTTGCCCGGGACCGTTT
Source organism: Triticum aestivum (assembly GCF_018294505.1). Taxonomy (NCBI): domain Eukaryota; kingdom Viridiplantae; phylum Streptophyta; class Magnoliopsida; order Poales; family Poaceae; genus Triticum; species Triticum aestivum. The sequence continues at coordinate 266,441,744 of NC_057809.1, read as the reverse complement.
GCGCATTTTGGCACACGTATATGATGGTGTCGCTAGCATCCATATGATAAAGAGCCCGGGCTGACATGGCTAGTTGTAAACCCAAAGTGGCACTAACTTACAGGGACAGGCATCCATGACCCAGCATCGAACGTGTCGGTCATCAACGAGTGAATCCAGGCTGTAGCACTGGGCTAACAGGACTCCGGTGAACCGGGCTGTAGCGGGCTAGCAGGACTCCGGTATTCATCGCGTGACATTTCCCCGAAGGGACAGACACAGGATCGAAGAAGGACACATGCCGGCCTGCCTAAGTGTTCCGGAGCAGTAGCAAGCTACCAGGGCTCAGTGGAAGCACTAGGAGACATTTCCCGGTAAGAGAGGCTACTGAGAATAAACAACTAGATAGTCAGATCCCACACATAGCAATACACATTACACGTACGCATAACATGCAAGTAGGTGCTGTACAACATGGCATCACAACATAACTCAACAATCATATAGATAAAGGCTCAGAAGAGCCATCACAGCATTATTACAAGCAGGGGTCACATGACCCAACAGTCAGAGCAATCAAGCAACAAGCGGAAGCATTACATGTCTGAGTACAGACATCTACAAATGAAAAAGGCTGAAGAGCCTGACTATCTACACCATCCGATCAAGATCGTAGCTGAGGTACTAGCTACTAGTCGAAGTCCACGAGAACACTAGTAAGACCGAAGTCTCAGCTGCAAAAACATAAATAAAGCAACATGAGTACAAAGGTACTCAGCAAGACTTACATCAGATCCTATCGTACATGCATTTGTATCAAGAGGGTAATGTGGGGTTTAGTTGCAGCAAGCCAGCTTTGACTCTGTGGCTATCCTATTCTACGACTACCAGAAACTCCGGAGGTGAAACAACGTACACGAGTCCACTAATCACCACACAATACACTACTATGGATTCATCCCCGTCTCCCTACGAGAAGGCCATCCATAGCACTCACACTTGTCTTGAGCATTTTAGGGTATCCACTTCAAGTTGTCTATGTACCCTGTAAGCATCCAAGAAGTCCATAACCGCGGACCCGGCTATTCGAATAGATCATGTTAACCCTGCAGGGGTGTACTTCTTCACACACGCTCTCGCCACTTACCGCCATGTACACGTCATGTATCTCGGCAACCTTCAAGCGGAAGCCTGGCGAGGGTGTCGGCCACGACCTGACTAACCACACAAGACTCTAATCCAGGTTTATCGCCTATTCGGGTTCCATCCGCAAGGAGATCTGGCCGGGGTTTCACTCACGGCCCCAAACGATGTGTGCAGGGTTCCCAAGCCCACCTCGCCAGATGGATCTATGCTTGGTAAACCGTGCCACTGGTGCCTAGTCTGTCCCAAGTCCACCTGGCCGGGTGCCACTTGGTAGACTACTAACACTACCTACAAACACCAGAAACTAGTTGCGACTCCTGGACAGAGACCAAGTTGGTTAATAAGTCGAGAGGGGTCGAGTTACCGGAACCCAATGTGTGGTAGTATCGAGTCATTGGACAACATACATAGAACTCAGTGCTTAAGGACGGTTCCAGTGAGACAACCCACCATGTACTCCTACATGGCCTCTCACCGCTACCTTTACCAAATCGTGTTCACACACACTTCATTCTCAGCATCAGAACATATCGTAACACTCCAATTCATTCCCAATGAATCAGACCTGACACAACTCTAAGCAATAGCAGGCATAGCATGGTAGGAACACATCAGTGGCTTCAATCAACTCCTACACATGCTAGTGGGTTTCAACTATTTACTGTGGCAATGACAGGTCATGCAGAGGAATGGGTTCAACTACCGCAGCACAAAGTAGCAGATGAACCGTTGTTGTCCTAATGCAATAACTGAGAGCGGGAGCGAGAGAGTAGGATTGTATCGGAATGAACAAGGGGGTTTGCTTGCCTGGTAAATCAACAGAGGAGGCACTGCTTCACAGACAGGTACTCTGGAACGGTCTCCGGAGCAGGACCTATCGAGAAGGAACGGTGCCGGTAATCAATTCACAATCATATGCAACAATATGATGCATGAACATGGCATGTAGATGTGATGCTGTTTGAGCTAATGCAACTAGTATTCAATTGAATGAAGTCCATTTGAACAAAAGGTTCAAATGCAACTCCAAAATAAGTCTCTTAATATGCCATAATATGTTTTCTCATATTCAGCATGTATAAGTTGGTTTTTCATGCATGAAACTAGTACAGATGGAAAGATTGCATTTTTCTGATAATTTTTCATATATAAAATATTTCAATCTGAGCTACGGTTGAATTCCTATGAATTTTTGAAGTTTAAATCATTTTCTAGAATTTCTGAATTATTTTAATTCCAGAAAATATATAATTGCGTCAGCATGATGTCATCACTACATCAGCGGGTCAACGCGGCTGTCCAGGTCAAATCTGACACGTGGGGTCCACACGTCAGTGGCAGGGGGGGTTAAACAGGGTTAGTTTAATCCTAATTAAAAAGATTAGTGGCGCTGGGGCCCACTGTCAGTGTCACAGTTAGTTTAACAGAGATAATTAGTTGCTAAACTAATCCTAAACTAAAATTAGCAGGGCCGGGGCCCACATGTCATTGACTCTGGGTAGTCAAACCCCAGGTCAACTGGGGGGGTTAGCGCGGGTTGACCGGTCAATCCCGCTGGCGTTTAGCCGCCGGCGAGGCCGAGCGCGGCGGAGGGGCTCGGGAACGTCGCTCCGGCGACCATTCGGGCGGCGGAGACCACGAGAGCGAAGCCCGCGCTCACGCGCATCCAGTGGAACACGCGGGAGGCTGCGGGGGCGGCGGAGCTCGCCGGAGCAGAGCTCACGGCGGCGGCCGGAGTTCGGCCTCGAGCGGGAGCACAGCTACGGCGCACGGGGAGGAAGAAGAGAAGGGGGAACAGGCGCAGAAGCTCACGGCGGAGGCGACGGGATGGTCAACAAGCTCGGGGACGAGTCGGAGACGACGGACGGGCGCCGACGATCTCGGGCGGCCGACGACGAAGATGACGGCGATGGCGGCTCCTCGGGGCACTCCGGCTTGCGTGGCTCGGCGAGGAGGTAGCTGGCGACGAGGCGGAGCTCCTGGGCACGACGGGGAGGCGAGGGGGAGGCGGTGGCTATGGCCACGGCGTGCGGCGGCGACGGCAGCGCTTCGGGCGCGGGGAGAGGGAGAGATGCAGGGGAGGGAGAGAAACGAGAGAGTGAGGGAGAGATCCGGGGCGGTGCTGGGCGCTTCTGGCGAGGCCAGGGCGTCGAGGGGGAGGGCACGCAGGCAGCTGCCGTGGCGCGCATGCGCGCGGTGTGCGGCGACCACGCGCCCTGTCCCTCTGGCGCGAGGAGGGGGACGACTGGCGTCGGCCAGTCAGCTGGGCCGAGCTACTGGGCCGATCGGGTAAGTGGCCCAGGTAAGTCTCTCTCCCCTTTTCTGTTTTCTTTTCTAATTTTCTGACATTTGTTTGGTTTAATAAAAATACTAAATCAATTTATTACCTTATGCCAATTTTTGCAGGAGCTAGATATATTATTCCAGAGCTCTTTTATAAATGGCATAATTTTTGGACCATATTTCATATATATAGAAATATATTTCCAATGCAAATATTTATCGGATTAATCCAAATGGCCAAAATTAAATGTCCATGAGATCCTAAAAATATTGGTTTGATTTTTATCTCTGTCCAATATTTTCAGAGGGCAACATGAGCATTTTCTTGGACCCTTTTGGAGAAATTTTTATATGGGTCTTTTTCAAAAATGATTCTGAGGGTTCCACCAATCCTCATTTCAAATTTAAATGAAATTTAAATATGATGCACAAATGACTAGCTAGTCTAAGTCATACCAGACTAGGGATGTGACATGGCAGCACTGCAAATTTCAAAAGTCAGTCAGCTTATTCAATGAGTCGACCAAGAGTCCGTCACGTTCAACAAAGGAAAACAAATTCTACTATTATCTAGAAATGGTGGGGACAGTCATCTTCATCTTGGGCAGAGCCTTGGGCGGCTTGGACGGCGTCGCGCGTGGGTGCTTGGGAGCTTTTTCTGTCGGCGCTGGAGATGAGGTCCGAGGGCGCTTCGACGACTGCCCAACAGGGACAGTTGCCTTACCACGTTCCCGCGCAGGGTCGTGTGTAAGCTTGGATCACCGTTCCGAGTGGGGAGGTTCGACTTCTTCCTCCTCCTCTTCACTGGAGTCGTCGTCGTCATCCCCCTCTCCTTCGCCGTCAGATTCCCACTCTTCTCCCTCATCTCCACTTTCGCCTCCGCTCGCCTCTCCTTCCTCGGCCTGCTCCTATGCTCCATTGGGCGTCGAGTACATCTCAGTAGTGGCCTAGAGGACAACAAACGAGACAAAAGTCAATCGACTGATCCAAAAAGAACAAATACAGAAAGCAAGATCATAGTCGGAAACGCAAGGTCAGACCTTGTCCACTTCGTATGTTTGGTCGAGTGGAGGAATCCTCCTGGCTCCTCGGGGGTTGTCCTTGTTCCCTGTGATACTCGACAGCCACCCTTCCAACATCTCGTCAGTGACCTCCTCTGGGTGAATCCGAGTGGTGTCTTCGAGACCCGAGTACAGCCACATCGGGTGGTCATGAGCCTGAAGCGGTTGGATGCGCCTCCGAAGGAAGACTTCCAAGAAGTCCATGCCAGTCACACCCTCGCAAACAAGCTGAACCACTCGACCGACCAGCACCTTGACTTGCGACTTTTCCTCCGGCGTCACTTTCAGAGAGGCAGGTTTTTGTGCTCGATTCAGAGAAAAAGGGGGAAGCCCAGTCGACTGTCCTGGGGTCACCTGGTCTTTACAGTAAAACCAAGTCGACTGCCACCCACGGACTGACTCGGGAAAAGTGATAGACGGAAAGGAACTTTTTCCCCTCATTTGGATTGCCAGGCCCCCGCACAGCTGGATCACCTGAGTCCGTTCGTCACTCGACTTGGCCTTCTTGACCGACTGAGAGCGGCAAGTGAAGATGTGCTTGAAGAGTCCCCAATGGGGGCGGCAACCCAAGAAGTTTTCACACAAGGAAACGAAAGCAGAAAGATACACAATAGAATTGGGAGTAAAGTGATGGAGCTGCGCTCCGAAGAAGTTCAAGAAGCTCCGGAAAAAAGGATGAGGAGGCAGAGAGAATCCACGATCGATATGGGTGGCGAGGAGGACACACTCACCATCAAGAGGCTGGGGTTCGACTTCTTTCCCCGGGAGGCGCGCACATTCGTGGGGAATGAATCCCCCCTCGACCAGATCATCGAGATCATCCTGCCGAATCACCGACGGCATCCAGTCGCCCTGGATCCAATCCTTGGGCAGAGCAGTCCTCGAGGAAGATCCGCCCCGAGCGGACTTCTTCCCCTTCCCCTGCACCGCCGCCTTCTTCGCGCGCTCCAGAGCCGACGTCTTCTCCTTCACCATCGTCGCCAGCGAATCTCGAACAGACCTACGACACCAAGGTGGGAGCGGAGGTGGCGGAGGATCTTGTGAAGGAAGGGGGAAAAGTGAAGGCGCACTGTTCGGGGGTCCCGAGCCCGCAGCTTATAAGAGGTCGCTTCCGAGTGGCTGACTGGTAGGCCCAGGCAATCCCATCAAATCCCGCAACAGGCGCGCGCGCGGTACGTGGCGAAAAAGGTGGCGCGGGGATCGAGGAGCTTCTGTCCTATCCCATCCGATTATTGCGGCCGCCCCCGTCCCGCGCGCTTCCCGAAATTCAAATCCCGCAAAATCTGCGGGCCGCAGAACAACTCGTCAAACAGAAGATCCCTTTCACACTGTCACTCGGAACTTCACAAGTAAAGAAATTCACTCGACAAGAGGCTAAGAATGGATCAAGGCAACTGAAAGAAGTTGACGACGTCATCCGTGACAATTGATCCAAAACAAGACGTTCATATAACATGAAGAACCAGTCGGAAAGATCCCCAACTCCTTCCCCACTCGAACCTCGATCCATTCGGGGGCTAATGATGAAGCTATGTACCTAGGATAGGGGCATGGACCTGTCCTAAGTACCCTACCCAAGGACATCCCTAGAAGAAGTCACCTTTCAATCGACTTGGAGGTATCCCACTCGACAGATTCAAGACACTCGACCACAAAGCAATCACTCGACCAAATTCCAACCACTCGACTGCCAGGGGATCTAAAGTCACCCTGCACACAAATGGTCGGTCATTAAGTAGCTTTTATGGTCATCATAGCACTTTATTAGGGGCGTTACCAGTAACCCCCAATCTTAATGTACTTTAAACCTTGCATTACTGAGGGCTGGAGGGGCCTGGCGAACTCTATATAAGCCACCCCCTCCTCAGTATCAAGGGTTGGCACCCCTGTTATTCATACACACATAATTCAGTCGACCGCCTCTGGGCACCGAGACGTAGGGCTGTTACTTCCTCCGAGAAGGGCCTGAACTCATAATCCTCATGTGCTTACAACTCCTCCATAGCTAAGATCTAGCCTCTCCATACATACCACCCTACATCACTGTTAGAGTTAGAACCACGGCACTTAGTACCTCACCTTTTTTTGTTGGACTTATTACCTCACCTTAGCACTAGTGTCATGCATGTGACACTCTGTTATTAGTTCTATAGTCTAAAGTATCATAAATGACTTCATTTATTAACTTGTAGACGCATTTTTCTTGAAAAACACAATGTGATGGTAACATAATATAATATAGTTAAATACACTTGGAGTCCTAAAAGTTTCTACACGGTGTCATGTTAGTCCTATTTCTTCTAAAATGCATCTTTATGTCCTTATTCTGTACTAAGTGGTTCGCCTCAGGCCCCCTTTTACATGAGCCTTAGCTGACCTGCTCGCGTGGTATGTTAACCCACGTCGTGTCGACATGGGACAAAAATTAAGCAAATAAGAAATGGGCACTTGTAGAACACCCGTCTAGGGTTAGCACTTGTATTCGATTGAAGCCTAATGGTGGTACGGATCCGGCAGCAAGGACACACCACCAACAACATACCCGACAAAGGAGGCTGCGGAGGTAGCGCCGCTGATGATGATTTGATGCTCCTCTTCCTCACCTGCTTCCCCGTCGAGGATCTTGGTATCCCAGCCATGGTGGCGGTGTGGGGATGAGACAGACAGAGAGAGAGAGAGAGAGAGAGAGAGAGAGAGATTTGAGTAGGGATTGGGAAATGTGAAGATGAGGGTTTGTAAGAGGCTTTCTGTAAAAAATAAGAGCAGCTAAAGAGGCTCCTAAGTCGACGTGGCGTGGGTCAACGCACCACGTGTGCAGGTCAGTGAGTGCTCATGCAAAAATGAACCTCGGGTGAACTGCTTACTATAGAATTATGACCTAACGGTGCATTTTGAAAGAAATAGGGCTAAAGTGACACTGCGCATAAACTTTTAGGACCTTTAATGTATTTAAATCTATAATATATTACTATCCCCATCTTTTTCCTCATTTAATACTATGCCATGTCACTAGTATGCCTAATTGTCATTGCTTGAGTATGCATGTTACTCCCACTATGGCTTTGAGCCGCGTCTTGGTTTGTCAACATGTGGGCCTGGCTTTTTTAATTTGCTTGTGATATACAAATGTCAATAAAAATATATATTAAATACTCTAGACAAGATATACATGCTTCCATGTATATGTGTACAAGACAAATCTTGGCAAGACATGCGGCTCGGATACCATACCCGCTTGGCACCATGATCTATTAGGCATTTTCGCACATCTCTATGACTAACTACTATACAAGTTGGATATTAAATTGGCTATAGATGACATGCAACTGCTCTATTTTGCAAGAAAAATGTCTAATATGTCATCATATGTCATCGTACTACACGAAACACCGAAAATAACAAAAAAATGCATCCATGTTGTAGACCACCTAGCGGTGACTACAAGCATTGGAGCGAGGCATGATAACCCAAAGGTATAGGGGAACACAACAATTTTTTAGGGAAGTATTTCAACCCAAATATATTAATTCGACATAAGGGGAGTCAAAGAATATTTATAAGCCTTAGTAGTTGAGTTGTCAATTCAACCACACCTGGAGAGATAATTTGCTCATGATAATTTATTATTAGGACAGTAATATTGTGATGGCCTGGCTTATTAGGGATGATAGACTACTCATATCAATAAGGAATTCCTTCTTTTCCGGGAGCCCATTCGGACAGAACTCCAAAGTTAATCATGTTCAGCTTGGAGTAGTGTCAGGATGGGTGACCGATCGGGAAGTTGCTCCCGGTTGCGCACGAGTGAGGACAAAGTGTGCAGAAAAGACTAGTATTGATCTGTGGGGCCAGTCTAGATCCCGCCAGGAGTAACGACCACCGGCGGGTGTGTCCGGGGCGTTACAAGTTGGTATTAGAGCCGGCCCTCGCGGTTACACGGATGTTTGCGGACAAGTGCGCGGTCATGTTGTTCATGACGTTTGTGACCCGTCGTGGCACCCGACATGGCACATGTACCGGACTGGATGCACAGACGTATGTGGCAAGAGGAAACATTCCTGTGGCCTGACGAGGACGTCGGTTCCTCTGAGTGGGGGTGTATGTGATGGCCTGTCTTATTAGGGATGATAGACTACTCATATCAATAAGGAATCCTTCTTTTCCGGGAGCCCATTCGGACAGAACTCCAAAGTTAAGCGTGCTCAGCTTGGAGTAGTGTCAGGATGAGTGACCGACCGGGAAGTTGCTCCCGGGTGCGCACGAGTGAGGACAAAGTGCGCAGAAAAGACTAGTATTGATCTGTGGGGCTAGTCTAGATCCCGTCAGGAGTAACGACAACCGGCGGGTGTGTCCGGGGCATTACAAATATGATAGCAGTAGTGATAGAGATAGTAACAAGTTTGTAGAGTAGTAGCTGAGTAAGGCAGTAGTTGTTGTAACAAAAGTAATAGTAGTAGGAAAACGTAAGTATGGAGTAAGCGATGGGTTGTTCAGATGAAATTCAATATGCAATGGTCGTAACCTAGAGCGATAACAAATTAGCTCCAATTCACCAATTATATGTAGGCATGCATTCCATAAATAGTCATGCGTGGTTGCGATAAGAACTTGCATAACATCTTTTGTCCTGCCCTCATGTGGTAGGAGGGTCCTAATGGAAACTAAAGCTAATTAAGGCACTCTGTTTTTCCTTTTAATAGAGAACCGGAGCAACGCATTAACACATAGTGAATACATGTAATCCTCAAGTTAAAGTCATCCCCGTCGATATCCCAATTATTTAGCTTGGGGTCTAGGGTTCAGAACGATAGCATGTGCATACAACTTGGAAGTAATATCAAGAACACAAATATATTCATTCAAACATAGAGGGCTCAGATCAGAAATCACGACACTCGGGCCCTAGTGACAAGCATTAAGCACAACAAAGTCATAGCAACATCAATCTTAGAACATAATGGTTACATAAGAAATCTTATCCAATTCCCATCCACCTCCATAATGCCTGATGAGTGTTATTTTTACACTCCTCTAACCCGAGTTTAAACTAATATATTTCATTAAAACCGAGATACTCACTCCGATATTGCCACTAATGACTATTGAATGGATAGGATTCCAAAATTCCTTTCTTTATTTTGTTTCGACAGGAAATGGGCTATTTATGGACGAAATCAAGCCATAACAAGGAAAGGAGTAAAGGAGGAGATAGAAGAAATCAAGTGGAGGTGCACCAGAAGAAACAAAGTAAAAGATGGTGTTCCATGAGACCGAGCCCGCTCGCATGAGCGGTTGTATGGCTTGGAAATCGATGCTTCTCGTCCACCTGAACATACTTTATAAAGGGGTCAAGGCCGAAATGTTAATAGAGGAGCTGCAGAACCACAAAACAGAGAGTCATCTTCATCCCATATTCATCAAACCAAACCACCACCATTTCCCATCCGCATAGCCACCATCTCCATCTCCACCATAGTTATTCCTCCTCTAGTCATACTAGAGTCATCTTCATCCCATCTTCATCAACCCTAACCACTGCCATTTCCCATCTCCATAGCCACCATCTCCATCTCCACCATAATTCTTCCTCCTCTAGTCTTGTAATCATGTATCCATTGTAAGACATATTATCAATCAATCTACCTTCATGATGCGTTCTTCGTGTGATCTGATCTCCATGTGTGAGTAGTCCGGTAAGGAATGGGTTGAGGCAAGGGCCTTGCAACCTGATGTATTTGTTGGGGGGATCAATGGAAGTGCTTTGAATGAACGTCTATATGTGTGAAATAAAATTGTTATGTAGTTGTCTCTTGTTTCGTTCGCGTTCTTCATCCCTGCAGGTACCCAGGATCATGGAGAACGAGCCATGGAGAGGCTAAGGTCAGGGAGGCCGTGAAGTGTTATTCCAAACACTAGTGACAGAAAGGTTCAGTACAGTAACACATATCATATCTATGAGGATTCAAGAGGTGTAGTCATTAGACACCCAATGCTTTTGTCTAATTATTGTAATCTTAATTATCGAGGTAACCCCAGGAGATGGATAGGTCCTTTGGTTGGACAACTGGCTCTTGATGCAGGACGTGTGCTAGTCAATACATAATTTGGACACATCTCACGCTTCGGTTCGTAACAAGCACATCTCGATGGGTGACTTCCAGCGCATATATTAAGATCATATGTGACCCCTCCACAAATATATGGTTCTAAGCGTTAAGACCTCATACACGTACCTATTTTTATTATAAGTGTTTGTAGTGTCAAGTTTGATTTATGATCCGATCAAAAGTTGGAATTAATCCTTAGCAAAAGTTTGTCTGAGACCCTAGCTTAAAGTGCATCATCCTCCCGTGGGTTCGATAACCCAGGCTCACCTCTGGGAAAAACGTGTGAATCCTTTCTGCTCCATTTTTGGATATCCAAAGGAAGTAATAAAACCTTTTTCTCGCGTCGTTGCCGAGGAGGCTTTGTGTGCCTAGTCTTTGTGTTTAGAGTTTTTGTTAAAAGTTTAGTTTCAATTTTTGTTTTGGATTTTAGTTTTTCTTTTTGTTGCGAGTCTTGTCAGTTGAAATCTCAAAAGGATTACGATGTCTCATAATCTTGGAAGTTTTTCTACTCCTATAAATACCTTTATGCGTGAACCTATAGCACAACCTGATGTTGCTGGTCGTGAGTATGAGATAAAACTGAACCTAGTTGTAAGTGCATCTAGTGCCACCCCTAGTTGGTTTTGGAGTATTGACGACAAACCTAGTTGAGGGACTAATGTGTTTGTGAGAATTGCAGGAAAACACAGGTAGAAGTCCCTCATTGGTTCGGTTTTGCTACCAGAGATGACCCCTAAAAATGTATGAAGACATTGAAGACAAAGGTGGTATATGAAGATATTCTCATTGAAGACTATGACAAAAGAAGACACGTTATGAAGCCTATGGAGCTCGAAGACTTAGATCTTTTGTAGATCTTTCTATTTTGTGTTGAGTCATAGGAACCACCATACTGTTAAGTGGGGTCCAGGAGAACCAGTCAAAATGACTGAAGTGATGCCTAAATCAAAAACCTATGTCTTCGAGTGAAGACAATGAGAGCGAATCTTGTCCAGAGCCAGACAAGTCAGCTTTGCTTGTAGCCCAAGTAAAGTTGCCATGAGAGTTCGAAATCTGACCGTTGAGACACGTGTCAGTTCCTTAGTGACCCAGGGTCATTTCGGACAAATCAGGTTGGGTTGCCAAGTGGCTATAAATAGCCCACCCCCACAACCATAAACGGTTGGCTGCTCAGATTTAAGTGCACGGCTTTTGTCGTTTGAGAGCAACCCACCTCGAAGCCTTTGAGAGAAAATTCCTAGTGAGGAGAAAAGCCCTAACCACCCAGAGCCAGAGTAAATTGGGCATCACTTGAGTCTTCTTGTCTGTGTGATCTGAAGACTTGTTACACTTGAGGACTGTGAATCCTCCAGACGGTTAGGCGTCGCGTTCAGAGCATCCAAGAGACATTGTGGATTGCCAGTGAACGTAGTCTGTGAAGGTTTGGGAGTCTACCTTGAAGACTTACCAGAGTGATTGGGCGAGGACTAAGTGACCTTAGCTCAAGGAGAATATGGTGAGGACTTGGTGTCCTGAACTGTGTGTTCAGGACTGGGTGTCCGGGACTGTGTGTCCTAAGGTTTAAATACCTAGCCGCTCCAACCAGATGTACAGTTGTCACAGCAACTGGAACTGGTCCAACATATCATTGTCTTCAACGAGTCACTGGTTTCATCTTCACTTCCTTCTCTTGCTGTTACTCATTGTGAAGTCATTGCATGCTTGATTTATCATTTGTCTTCACAACGTGAATGCATGATCTGTTTGGCTTCATAACTTCTTGCTACTTGATCCTTATTATACTGAAGCTGTTTGTCACTGTGCTTTCACTGTATTGAATACATGACCATGGCTGGCCTAGTGTAATCTAACTTCCGCTGCATAGTAATAGGCATAATCTTCACTGTTTGTCTTCATAACTCCCAAGTTTTGAAGACTTTCATAAAAATCGCCTATTCACCCCCCCTCTAGTCGATATAACGCACTTTCAATTGGTATCAGAGCAAGGTGCTCCCTTGTTCTATGTGATTCGGTTTAACCACCTGGAGTTTTAGCTATGTCGACTGCAGGGATAATCAAAGTCTCCGCTGCGTGCCCCGTCTTCGATGGAACTGAATATCCCCACTGGAAGAATAAGATGCGAATGCATCTTGAAGCCATTGACGTCGACCTATGGTATGTCGTCGAGAATGGCGTTCCCAAGGCTGGAGAAGGTGTCACTGCTGCTGATGTCAAGAAGTTCACTCAGCTGGACTCTACTGCCAAAAATATCATCTGTGGTCATCTGACAAAAGGACAGTATGGCCGTGTGAGTGCCTTGAAGATATCCAAGCTGGTCTGGGACTGGCTCTCCAAGGTCAATGAAGGCGTCTCAACCCAGAGAGATCAAAGAATCAGTGTTCTTCGCAACCTCTTCAACCGCTTCAAGCGAAATGACAATGAGAATGTCCAGCACACATTTGACCGACTCACTGACATCACAAATGAGCTTCAAGCCCTCGGCGCCACTGAAATCACCAAACATGAAATCGTCAAGACGCTGCTGAGATCACTTGATAGTTCGTTTGACATCCTGGCCCTGATGATTCAAGAACGTCCTGATTTCAAGACACTCGATCCGTCTGACATACTTGAGAGGCTCAACACACATGAGTTTCAGTTTCTAAGAAAAGAGATATCTACGGTCCAAACTATGGGCGAACTCGCGCCTTGAAGGCAAAAGTTGTCTCCTCATCTGAAGAAGAATCTGACTGCAGTTCTGATGATCCTAAAGACATTGGAAGAGAACTTGCAATGCTAGTGAAGAAGTTCGAAAAATTCACCAAGAAGAAAGGCTTCAGAAAATCTTCACGATCAAGCTCAAGGAATGATGAAGCTTCTGCTCATGACTACAAGAAGAAAACATGTCACAAGTGCAAGAAAACTGGACACTTCATCTCTGAGTGTCCACAGTGGTACAATGAGGACAGAAGGAAGAAGAAGAGGAAGGAATATGATTCTGACGACAAGAAGAAGAAGAAATACTCAAAGTCTTCTTCCAAGTCTTCATCAAAGTCTTCATCACACAAGAAGAGCTCATCTGGCAAGGCACGTGCGTTTGTTGGAAAGGAGATGGATTCAGAGGAGGAGTCCGCATCTAAGGAGGCAGAGGTGGAGTCTGAGGAGGAGTCTGATTCTGGCATTGCGAGTCTGGCTACAGCATACGTCGCCAAGTCTATCTTCAACACTGAAGACAATGACTGCATCACCGACACCGACGCAAATGACAAGAACGACTCCACTCCTACCTACTGCTTCATGGCACGCGGTGCCAAGGTAAACACACGCACTACTCTCTATCAAACATCTAGTGACGATGACTCTAAATGTGATTCAAAACCTAGCTACAAAACACTTGCTAAAATTGCAACTGAACAACAGAAAGCTATGGAACATATTCAAAAACTGTTAGACAGAAGCGATGATCTGTTGGGTGCTTAAATGACTCGATCTGAATCCTTAATTGAAGACATAAAAAACCTTCACGTTAAGTATCAGGAACTTGAAGATCATCATGATACTCTCTCAACAACTCATGAAAAGCTTTCCTATGATTATCTTCAAAGGAAGCAAGAACTTGAGAAATTGAGGGTGGCTCATGAAGATCTTCAAAAGGAAAATGAGTCACTTCGCTCCGAACAGATCAGTCCCGCTCAGGAAGGATTTGAACCACCATGTCTTAAATGCATTGAGCGTGATAATGCTAATTCTGTTGCTGAATGTTCCACTGCTACTGCTGTTGCAATATCTTCAACTGTTGACGTGGTAACTAACCCCTCTGCTGAGGATACCACTGCTATTGCTGATGAGAATGCTATGTTGAAGACATTGCTTGAAACAGGGATGTACAAAAGTCTTAAAGGACATCAGACATTATGTGATGTCCTCAAGAAGCAGATCCTGAACCAAAACCCTAGGAAAGAGGGTGTTGGATTTGTGAGGAAAATCAATGCAGATGGCACTTACTGGAAACCTGAGCAGTACCCCAAAACCAGATGGGTTGCTGCAAAGGAACTTTCAGCAGATCCATCCAACTTATCTAGCTTCACTTGTGCTAACGCCATTATCATTGATGAATCCTTTGATGCAAACTATAAACTGTTTAAAAATCAGAATGGTGAAGTGTTTGCCAGGTACATTGGTACTAACTGCCGGAATGGACCGCCTATGAAGAAGATCTGGGTTTCCAAAAGGTGTCTGGAAAATTTTCCTGTGAATGTCTTCATGGCACCTCACTTGAAGAAGACAAACCTCAGACCAAAGGCTTCATACGGTCCAATGGCTTCATACAAACAGAGGACTCACCTGAGTCACACTAACGCAAATGTTTTGCAGGGAAACTATACTCAGGCATATGAATATGAGAGCGGTTCATCGAACCGTGTTCATGTGACCAAAAATTATTCTGCTTATTCCTATGAGTATTATTGTCCACCTGCTAGACTGTTTGCTAAGGCTTCGAAGCCAAAATTCTCAGATGCTGCACTTAGACTTATTGCTTCTAAGCCACCCTTGAAGATGTGGGTGGTTAAGAAAGCTTAACTCTCTTTTGCAGGGAAAGGTCTCCAGCAGAAAAACAAAATCTTCTGATGCTATTGCTGGGGACCTTAAAAATCTTGTAGGGCGCAAGATAAAATGCCTGAATGGCATCATTATGTACTTCGTTCCTGAATCGCATGCTACTCTCCCTATTAGTCCTAATCTGGATCTAAGTTTTCATAACCCACTGGTTCGTCAAATGTTTATGCTTCACAATTCTCTTCGTGAAGCCTATCCCCCTAACTGTACTGTAGGGTACGACACCAGCGACTTCAAAGTCTTCAGAATGGATTATTGACAGTGGGTGCACAAATCACATGACTGGCAGAAGAAGCCTTCTTATGGACTCAACATTACGTCCATCCGACAAGAGCCAGATCACATTTGCTGACACTGGTAAAAGTAAGGTATTGGGTCTAGGTAGAGTTGCAATCTCAAAGGATCAACACATGGATAAAGTCATGCTTGTTGAATCACTTGGCTTCAACTTAATGTCTGTCTCAATGCTTTGCGATTTGAATATGATTGTAATGTTTGGAAAATATCGTTGCCTGGTGCTAATGGAATCTGACAAATCTCTAGTGTTTGAAGGGTATCGGAAAGGTGATTTGTACGTGGTAGATTTCTCAGTAGGACCACAACTTGCAGTATGTCTTCTTGCAAAAGCTTCAGAATGCTGGCTTTGGCATCGGAGGCTTGGGCATGCTGGCATGAGGAACCTCCACACCCTTGCGAAGAAGAAGCATGTCATAGGCATCAAGGGCTTCAAGTTCAAGAAAGATCATTTATGCGGTGCCTGTGAAGCAGGGAAGATGACAAGGGCAAAACATCCTTCGAAGACAATCATGACTACTACACAACCCTTCGAACTGCTCCACATGGATCTCTTCGGTCCCACTCACTACTCAACTTTTACTACTTCTGCTTGCCTCTATGGCTTCGTCATTGTTGATGATTACTCTAGATATACTTGGGTACACATAATCCTTTACAAGACTGAAGTGCAGGATGTCTTCAGACGCTTCGCCAATCGAGCCATGAACAATTTTGGTGCCAAGATAAAGCACATCAGAAGTGACAATGGCACTGAATTCAAGAACACTAGCCTTGATACATATCTTGATACCTTGGGCATCACACATTAATTCTCAGCTCCGTACACGCCACAGCAGAATGGCGTCGTCAAACGCAAGAACAGAACACTCATTGAAATGGCCAGAACAATGCTAGATGAATACAAGACTCCAAGAAAATTCTGGACTGAAGCCATTGATACTGCATGCCATACAATCAATCATGTTTATCTTCACAAGCTTCTGAACAAGACATCTTATGAACTCCTAACTGGCAAGAAGCCAAATGTCAGTTACTTTAGAGTATTTGGCGCAAAGTGCTAGATCAAGGACCCACACCACACCTCAAAGTTTGCACCAAAAGCACATGAGGGCTTCATGCTTGGATATGGAAAGGATTCACACTCCTACATAGTCTTCAATCTCTTCCATTACAAAGTGGTCGAAAAAGTGGATGTGTGGTTTGATGAAACAAATGGTTCACAAAGAGAGCAACTGCCAAATGTGCTAGATGAAGTTCCAGCTAGTGAATCAATCAAGCTTATGGGAACTGGAGAGATTATGCCTTCTGAAGCTCATCCTGAAGAAGAACTCATCATCTCAGCACCTGATCAACATGAAGACAATGCTCAGCATGAAGACATTCCTCCAAACAACAACGCAGATCAGCAAGAGCAAAGTCTTCGCCCTGTACATCCTCGTGTTGCAAATGAAGTGCAGATTGACAGAATACTTGACAGCATCAATGCACCTGGTCCACTCACTCGTTCAAGGGCAACTCAGCTAGCAAACTTCTGTGGGCATTTCGCATTCGTCTCAATATCAGAACCCAAGAAAGTTGAAGAAGCCTTCATGGAACCTGAATGGATTCAAGCTATGCAAGAAGAGCTTCAACAGTTTGAGCTGAATAATGTATGGGAACTGGTTAAGCGTCCTGATCCACGAAAGCACAACATAATAGGCACCAAATGGATATACCGCAACAAGCAAGATGAGCATGGTCAAGTTGTCAGAAACAAAGCTCGTCTCGTTGCTCAAGGATATACTCAAGTGGAGGGCATTGACTTCGATGAAACATTTGCTCCCGTGGCTAGGCTTGAAGCCATACGCATACTGCTGGCCTATGCAAATCATCATAACATACTTCTATATCAAATGGATGTGAAAAGTGCCTTTCTCAATGGCAAGATTGAAGAAGAAGTGTATGTAGCACAACCGCCTGGCTTTGAAAATCCAAAACACCCTGATATGGTACACAAGCTCAACAAGGCACTGTATGGCCTCAAACAAGCCCCTAGGGCCTGGTATGACACACTCAAGTACTTTCTGAAGAGCAAAGGCTTCATACCTGGTTCCCTGGATCCCACTCTTTTCACAAAGACATATGATGGTGAACTGTTTGTGTGCCAAATATATGTGGATGACATTATCTTCGGCTGCACCAATCAGAAGTACAGTGAAGAGTTTGGATATATGATGCAAGAGCAATATCAGATGTCCATGATGGGGGAGCTGAAGTTCTTCCTTGGTCTTCAAATACGACAACAGCGCAATGGCATCTTCATATCTCAAGAGAAGTATCTCGAAGATTGCCTGAAGAAGTTCGGTATGCAAGACTGCAAAGGCTTCACAACACCAATGCCAGCCAAACATCATCTAGGTCCTGACAACAATGGTAAAGAGTTCGATCAAAAGGTATACCGCTCCATGATTGGGTCTTTGCTTTATTTATGTGCATCTAGGCCAGATATCATGCTTAGTGTCTGCATGTGTGCTCAATTTCAAGCGGCACCAAAGGAGTCGCATCACTTAGCTGTGAAGCGAATTCTTCGATATTTGGCTCACACCCCAACTCTAGGATTATGGTATCCAAAGGGCTCAGAGTTTGATTTGGTTGGATTTTCGGATGCTGATTATGCTAGTGACAAAGTTGATCGCAAGTCTACATCTGGCACATGTCACTTTCTGGGACGATCACTTGTATGTTGGTCTTCAAAGAAGCATAACTGTGTTTCTCTCTCCACTGCTGAATCTGAATACATTGCTGCTGGATCTTGCTGCGCTCAGCTTCTGTGGATGAAGCAAACACTCAAGGATTATGGCATTCATCTAAAGCAAGTGCCACTTTACTGCGACAACGAAAGCGCCATCAAGATTGCCAACAACCCAGTTCAACACTCGAAGACAAAGCACATTGAAATTCGTCATCACTTTCTCAGAGATCATGTTGTGAAGGAAGACATTGATATCATACACGTCAACACTGAAGAGCAATTGGCAGATATCTTCACCAAGCCCTTGGATGAGAAGAGGTTTTGCAAGTTACGGTGTGAGCTAAATATCCTGGAATCCTCAAATGTCCTGTGATCAGGCACACATCCTAACACTTATGCATATTGATGACTTAGATGTGCAACACACAAAGTAAAGTATATCTTCAATCAATGAAGACATACATTCTAAGTGTGAATACATTAATGTGGAATTTGACTTCGGAGCGCCACGATAATTGTGCGCCGTGTCTGGGTCTAATACTTCCTATACGGTGGGTAACGCCACCACCAAACGTTCCATTTTGAAGTGTTTAACTCTTGGCGTTACCTTGCAATATCTTCACATTTAGCTTGGCTTCGAACTCAATATGTCTTCATGATTATCTTCATTACGTTGATTAAATAGATATATATGCTCTAGTGTTTTGTCCTCTACAGCATTCACTTATAGCTATGTCTTCTTGGTTGAATCTTTTGAACTAAGTGAATGTGATCGGACCCTAATCTCTCTATGATTTCTATCTCAAACTCTATCTCTCCAAGTCATATGCATTCTGTTGAAACGGTCGAATGTCTTCACTGTGTCCTTGTCAGCTGAAGACATAAAGACAACCATAAAAGTCCGTTTTAATGCTCTTTCCTCCACATAAGATCCGGAGAAGCAGGAACGACCGCCCGACAATTTAGGCGTGCGTGGGACGTGGAACAAACCCCAAACTTCCGCTAACTGGCCACGCGTGCCTCAAATGCGAACCGCCAGGGGCACCTGCGTAATAGCACAGTGCCGCCTCTGAGTCTATAAATTCACACTTACCACGGTCATTATCTCCTTCTTCCATCCTCGCACGAACCCTAGCGCCACCGCTAGCACTCGACGACGCCGGGGACGAAGCGCTTCGCTGCCGCAACCTCTCCAACGCCGTCCTCACGCCGACCGCGGACATCGTCCTCTCTGCCGTCGCCGTAGGTGTTTTCCATCGCCAAGTTAGGGCACGGAGGACTGAACTGCTCGGCATCAACTTCCTTCCGTCTAGTAGTTCCAGTGTGGTAAATAAAACTTCTTTTTACAGCCTCTTTTGATCTCATGGTTCTGTCACTTTCTACCATAAGAAGTTTCTCTTTACACCAATTAGATCTCTCGCTGCATCTCATAACATGCCAAGTATATTCACTTGTGCTTCATAAAGTAGTTAGATTCCTCACTTGTACTGATCTATGGGTTCGTACAAATCTGGAACCAACTTCTTATCTATAAGTGAATGTCTTCGCACAATCAGGTCAATGTCTTCTAAACTGATTAATCTTCAAAACCTTCTGAGAATGCATATGACCTCTTCCCCTTCCCTCGCACCTTAATGCTGTCACAGGTACATGTCCGTGGGAGAATCCTTCGGTTCTCATAGTCTGCATTCATTTGCAGAATTCCTACAGTATCACATAAACTCTCCTGAAGCCAGTTCCTGTTGGTCCAGAAAAGGAAAGCCTTTGAAGCCTTTGAAAGTTTTGAAGCCTTTCAAGTTAAAGTTTATGGCTTCAGTTGCAGCAGCAAGAAAGGGGGGCAGACAGAGACGTGAGGGAACTTCCAAGGATCTGCCTGAAGACTTGGCAGAAATGTACAAAACAGATCCAGAAGAGAGCTATGGGCAGCGCAAGACTCGAATCCAATGGATTCGACGCTATTGGGCAGAACAGTGGTTCAAATACCGCTTCGTCACCCAGGAGTATGCTGAAAAGAATGCTATCAAGAGTCCATGGGGGGATATCTTATACAAGAACCTTGTACCCAGGACCAGAGATGAAGCCATTGCTCAAGGCTTCTACCCATGCATGGTCCGAGGACCACAGCCTGATGATGCACATCCGTCGTCACTTCTCTGGTGTCGTGACGACAATCTCTTCAAACGCAACTTTCAGTTTGCTCAACAGTCAGCGAAGCTAAACAAGAAGAAATTTGGGCTTGACTTCAACCCTGGTCCCTCCTCACCAAGGGCAGATGGCACACGCGACGCGGAACCCAATATCATCGGTCCGTTTGCCAATCTTGAGGGCCTGATCACCCACATCTTAGTCCAAGGGACTGCTGTGAATGACCCTCCAGCTGATTCTGAGTCTGATGAAGCTCCTGCTGTGCCGAAGCCAAAGCAGACAAAGAAACCAAAAGCTTCGAAGCCGGCCCCTGCCTCAAAAATCTCAAGGGCGAAGCCATTGAAAACTGCACCTCCTGAAGTCAGTGTGCAGTCTGAAGACGTATCCCGCGTCTCCAAGCCCCTGAAGGAAAAGGAGCCCCAGCAACAAACAGGCAAAGAGCTCACTGCTGCTGCCATTCTGTGTAGTGAAGCCATTGATCTATCAAGCGATGAAGATCTGGGCGATGACGCACTAGAACAGCTCATCAAAAACAAGGAGGAAGCGGAAATCTTCAACAATCTACCTCTCTTTGATGTCGCCATCATCCACAGCTTCATCGATGAATGGTTTGACACACAGACATAAGCTTCAATGATCTGCAGCTGCCTGTTGGACTCAGCGTCGCCTTCCAAGGCACAATTGCTTCAGAACTGGCCATTGCTCAACGCATTGTTGAGCTGAAGCAGAAAATTGATCACGAAAAAGCTCAGTTCAAGAAGCACATGGCCAGCCTCAGCGTGCAGGAAGTGAGGAGCTTCAAAATCATGCTGCATGATCTCAAAGAAAACTTTCTGAAGAAGCGTGCTGAAGCTCAAGGCTCGCGTGAAAGGATGAAGTCATTGGCAGACAAATGTGTTCAAGCCTACAACGAGGCTGAAAAGCGCAAGGCACTTGGGCGTCCAGGCATCGACCCCAAGATGGCCGCAAAGAAGAAGAAGCAGCCTGCTGTGAGTGAACCAAAGGCATCAAGACAAGTAGCCACTCCGATTGTCTTCCCAACCGCCACGACTGGCTCGAAGCCAAAGAGCTGGTCAACAGCTTCAGAGCTAAAGAAGACAAGAGCTGCAGAAGCTAAAGCCAGAAAAAGGAAGAGCTCTGAAGCCTCTCCTACTGTCCCCAGCAAAAAGAAGCGCAAGACCAAGAAAACTAGGGCTGCTCCCACAGAGCCCTTGATGGTTGAACCCCTTTCTGTCATTCACCCCAATGCAGAAAGAAGACTGACAGTTCATGAGCCTGCTCCCACAGAGGCACCTGACGCTGAAGATATTCCAGCAGCCAACCCACTAGCTGCTGAAGACATTGGTCATCAGGACAATGTGCAAGGTGATGCAGCTCTTCCTCATCTTGAAACAAGCGAACCCATCAGCATTGGTCGTCCTCTGACGCCAATGGCACAAGATGAGTCATGGGCGGATCGCCCTCAGGAGGAAGAAGACTTTGAGGCCCAGCCCACTCCGACACCACAAGCGTCATCTGCGTTCCGTAGGCTTCGCAAAGGTCCACGGCCTCGAGTCCAGTATGCAGAAATTCCGGCTGCATCAGCCGAAGACAATGAAGAGACACCTCCAGAACCCACTCCCTCGCTCCATCAAGATGTAGTTCCCCAGGAGAACGTGCCTGAAGTTGTCCCTCAAACTACAAACACTGAAGCCAATGTGGAGCCCGCCCCACCAAATGCTTCAGCGGACAGCGAAGCCACTGAGCCAGACACTTCAGTTCCTGAGTCTGCTACAGGTCCACAATTTGATTATCACATAGAGCACAGGGCTCATGTCCAGAAGCCAGTACCAAGGCTTCCAAGGTTCCCAGGTCCTGCATCAGCACCTGGCTCCTTTGATATAAACAGCTTCAAGGCAGACAACACATTTTTCAATAGCTCCAAGAACCCCTATTCAAGGGAAAGGATTGTATCAGACAGGTTCTGGAGCTATTCACAGCGCAGCTATTATTCATGCATCTTATACAACCAAGGTCGCATCTTCCCTCACAAGCGCCTTGAGGTTGAAGCCATTGCTGGTCTGCCATGTCTTGAGGAAGCTTTGGACTGCTTCAGGCAAGTGGGTCTGCTGCCGTTCATGACTGATGAAGAGCACTGGAACGAAGAGCTTCTGCTTCAGTTTTATGCCACTCTCCATATCAAAGGATACAACAGAGATCCGAAGACTTGGATCCTGGAGTGGATGACCGGAAATGTCCATCATGAAGCCAATGCATTTGATATCATTGAGCTCACCAGCCTGCCCACTCCAGGCGAATTCTTCGAGGAAGGCTGCCAACCACATTCTGAAGCTATTGAGAGTATTTTCCAGAGACCTGAACCAAATATGAGTCAGATGCTCTCAATGATGAAGCCATTGCCTCAGGATGCACCCTATCCAACTGAGTTCTTCGTTGAAGACCTAGAGTACCTGCCCAGGACCATATATCACATTATCCGGCGGATTCTCTGGCCCATTAAGGGACACTCTCCACATGCCAAGATTGAGGGTGCAATGAAGACTCTCATATTCTATATCATGCATGGCAGATGCTTCAATGCACAGGATCTTTTCATACGACAACTTGCAGCGTCAGGCTCGGACTTATTTGGTCTAAAAATCTATGCCCCCTGGGTGATGAGGCTGATCAAACCGCACTCTACAATTTCGTATCAGCCCTCAGCCCAAAACCATCGCATCTTCCTGCCAGATGTGGATATCTCTGCTGAGGCAATATACCCTGAGCCTGCCAAGCAACCGATAAGTCTTCAGAATGCCGAACACCAGAGCTTCACACAGAATGTTGAAGGTGTTGAAGCCATGTCTAGGGTCTATCCGATGGCTGGCACTACACGTGCACCAGCATCAACTGAAGCCACAGATAGCACAAACGCTCCAAGACCCAAGAAGCGTGCTCGTGTCCTCACTGACCGAGAGATTCTTGTGGCCCTTCACCAAAAGCAAGATATGCATCATGACTGGCTGAAACGTCAGATGAAGAGCCTCTTGGTGGATGTCAATCGTCTTCGAAACCTAGCCACCAAGAATGCCTTCGTTACACATGAGACTTGCCGTCGTACGTGGAAAGGGCTCTCAATGATCTGCACTGAAGCTAAACTTGAAGAGGATGGCTTCACAGAGCGCTTCAAATTTGACACCACACCTCCTAGGAGGGCTGTGATGCGCAACACACCGTCACTTGAAGACTCTGAGTTTTCCTCATCTGCTGCCACCGTCACTGCAAGGATCATTGATGAAGATGATGATGCTACTTCACCACCACCTGCTTCAGCACCTCAAAGCTCAACACCGCAACAACTCCACCGACCCTGCTGCGCCTGGGAACGCATAGAAAACTCTATGTCTTCAAACCTTTTTGGTCATTCCTGACAAAAGGGGGAGAAGCATATGATGTTTATAGTCTTCAAGCGGGTCAACATGGGCGGGTGCCTTGTTTTGTTATACTTTGCTTCGTGTTTACAACTCTTGTTTTTGCTTCATTTGGTTCTTTTGAGTTGTAAACACTAAAACTCGATGGTCGTCTGCTACTTGTCTGTTTGCGAAGATAAATTCCGCATGTGCGGCGATAAACTCCGCGCTCATCTCATTCTGCAGACGTCCATTTTCCATTATGCATGTCATTATCTTCATATACTTTCACATGCATAGTGGATTGTCATCATAAGCTGAAGCTGACCTCCACAAGTACAACCTGCCATGTGCGTTTGCATTCCAAAAGCAAATTAACTTATATGCACATCTTCAGGGGGAGCTCTTGCAACTTATGAAGACAATTCCTTTACAAACTTCACACTTTATATTCCCCGTTGAAAACTTCAACTAGTTTGTCATCAATCACCAAAAAGGGGGAGATTGTAAGTGCATCTAGTGCCACCCCTAGTTGGTTTTGGAGTATTGACGACAAACCTAGTTGAGGGACTAATGTGTTTGTGAGAATTGCAGGAAAACACAGGTAGAAGTCCCTCATTGATTCGGTTTTACTACCAGAGATGACCCCTAAAAATGTATGAAGACATTGAAGACAAAGGTGGTATATGAAGATATTCTCATTGAAGACTATGACAAAAGAAGACACGTTATGAAGCCTATGGAGCTCGAAGACTTAGATCTTTCGTAGTTCTTTCTAGTTTGTGTTGAGTCATAGGAACCACCGTACTGTTAAGTGGGGTCCAGGAGAACTAGTCAGAATGAATGAAGTGATGCCTAAATCAAAAACCTATGTCTTCGAGTGAAGGCAAAGAGAGCGAATCTTGTCCAGAGCCAGACAAGTCAGCTTTGCTTGTAGCCCAAGTAAAGTTGCCATGAGAGTTCGAAATCTGACCATTGAGACACGTGTCAGTTCCTTAGTGACCCAGGGTCATTTCGGACAAATCAGGTCGGGTTGCCAAGTGGCTATAAATAGCCCACCCCCACAACCATAAATGGTTGGCTGCTCAGATTTCAGTGCACGGCTTTTGTCGTTTGAGAGCAACCCACCTCGAAGCCTTTGAGAGAAAATTCCTAGTGAGGAGAAAAGCCCTAACCACCCAGAGCCAGAGTAAATTGGGCATCACTTGAGTCTTCTTGTCTGTGTGATCTGAAGACTTATTACACTTAAGGACTGTGAATCCTCCAGACGGTTAGGCGTCGCGTTCAGAGCATCCAAGAGACATTGTGGATTGCCAGTGAACGTAGTCTGTGAAGGTTTGGGAGTCTACCTTGAAGACTTACCAGAGTGATTGGGCGAGGACTAAGTGACCTTAGCTCAAGGAGAATACGGTGAGGACTTGGTGTACTGAACTGTGTGTTCAGGACTGGGTGTCC
Source organism: Triticum aestivum (assembly GCF_018294505.1). NCBI lineage: Eukaryota > Viridiplantae > Streptophyta > Magnoliopsida > Poales > Poaceae > Triticum > Triticum aestivum. The sequence goes on along the minus strand of NC_057809.1, from coordinate 266,416,555 downwards.
GGGACTGTGTGTCCTAAGGTTTAAATACCTAGCCGCTCCAACCAGACGTACAGTTGTCACAGCAACTGGAACTGGTCCAACATATCATTGTCTTCAACGAGTCACTAGTTTCATCTTCACTTCCTTCTCTTGCTGTTACTCATTGTGAAGTCATTGCATGCTTGATTTATCATTTGTCTTCACAACGTGAATGCATGATCTGTTTGGCTTCATAACTTCTTCCTACTTGATCCTTATTATACTGAAGCTGTTTGTCACTGTGCTTTCACTCTATTGAATACATGACCATGGCTAGCCTAGTGTAATCTAACTTCCGCTGCATAGTAATAGGCATAATCTTCACTGTTTGTCTTCATAACTCCCATGTTTTGAAGACTTCCATAAAAATCGCCTATTCACCTCCCCTCTAGTCGATATAACGCACTTTCACTAGTCTCTATGGTTCAACACGATCAATTTGGAGGCTCTGCTTCTGAAGATGCCGATATGCACTTGCATAATTTTACTGAATTGTGCAACATGACTGACTTGGCTAGACTGCGTTGATATTTTCCCAAAGAGGAAGGGATGATGTAGCACAACCATGGTAAGTATTTTCCTGAGTTGTGAAACCAAGGTATCAATCTAGTAGGAGAACCAAGCAACACTATGTAAATAGTACCTGCACACAAAGAATAAATACTTGCAACCCGACGCATAAGAGGGGTTGTCAATCCCTCCACGGGAAAAAGATAGATTGGTTCGTATGAGTTTGGGTAAATAGATCTCACAAAAACACAAAAAAGTAAATAAAAAGTGCAACAATGTATTTTTGGGTTTTTGGAATAATAGATCTGAAAACAAATGCAGCAAAAATAGATCGAGAAGCAAATATGATAAAAGATAGACCCCGGGGGCGGTAGATTTCACTAGTGGTCACTCGAGAAATAGCGCACGATGGGTAAACAAATTACTGTTGGGCAACTGATAGAAAAACAAATAATTATGACGATTGATACATCTCCAACGTATCTATAATTTATGAAGTATTGATGCCATGTTTAAAACAATTTTATATGGTTTTGGTATGATTTGCATGGAACTAACTCGAACTGACGCTGTTTTCAGCAGAACTACGGTGGTGTTGTTTTTTGTGCAGAAATAAAAGTTCTCGGAATTGGACAATATTTTTGACGATTTTTTGGAACAAAAGAGACCCCCGAAGAGCCACGAGGAGAGCACAACCCACCAGGGCGCGCCTGGTGGGCCGTCCGTGCGCCCGTGGGTTGTGCTCACCTTGAGGCCCATCTTCGCGTGATTTGAACTCTGAAAGATCCTATAAATACCAAAACCCCCAGGGGTTAGCCTAGATCAGAAATTCCGCCGCCGCAGGGCTCCATAGCCACCGAAAACCAATCTAAACCCGTTCCAGCACCCTGCCGGAGGGGGGAATCATGTCCGGTGTCCATCTTCATCATCCCGGCGGCCACCACGATGAGTAGGGAGTAGTCCACCCTCAGGGCCGAGGGTTGTACCATTAGCTATGTGTTTAATCTCTCTCTCTCTCTTGTGTTCTTGAGATGTCACGATCTTGATGTATTGCGGGCTTTGTTAATATAGTCAGATCATATGGTGTTTTCCCCTCTCTATCTTGTGACGAATTGATTTTTCCCTTTGAGATTTCGTGGTTATCAGATTGAATACTTTTATGGATTTGAGAACACTTGATATATGTATTGCAATTGAATACTCGTGGTGACAATGGGGTATCGTATTGATTCACTTGATATATGTTTTGGCACTCAACTTGCGGATTCCCGCGATGACATTGGGGTAATCTATGCATAGGGGTTGATGCATGTTCTTGTCCTTATTTCTCCGGTAGAAATCTTGGGGCACTCTTGTAGTTCTTTGTCTGGATTGAGTATTATGAATATGAATATGCTTTGGTGTTATTCTAGTACGAACTCTAGGATAGATCGAACGGAAAAAATAGCTTTGCGTTATTTTAGTACGAACTCTTGAATAGATCGAATGGAAAGAATAGCTTTGAGGTGGTTTAGTACCCTACAAACAATTCGTATCTTTTGTTCTCCGCTAACAGGAACTCAGGAGTGATTCTTCGTTAGACTTTGAGGGATAATCATATGATCCAACTATGTTAGCATTGTTGAGAGATTGCACTAGCGAAAGTATGGACCCTAGGCCTTGTTTTTAAGCATTTCAATACCGTTTTGTGCCCGTTTACTATTTGCTACCTTGCTGTTTTTATTTATTCAGATTATAAAAATATATTTCTACCATTAATATTACACTTTTATCACCATCTCTTCGCCGAACTAGTGCACCTATACAATTTGCCATTTGTATTGGGTGTGTTGGGGACACAAGAGATTGCTTATATTTGGTTGCAGGGTCATTTGAGAGAGACCATCTTCATCCTACACCTCTCACGGATTGATAAACCCTAGGTCATCCACTTGAGGGGAAATTACTACTGTCCTACAAAACTCTACGCTTGGAGGCCCAACACGTCTCTACAAGAATAAAGTTGCGTAGTAGACGTCAATGATATCCAAGGCAATGATCAATATATAGGCATCATGTCCAAGATTAGTAGACGGACTCCTGCCTGCATCTACTACTATTTCTCCACATGTCGGCCGCTATCCAGCATGGATCTAGTGTATTAAGTTTATGGAGAAATGGAGTAATGCAATAAGAACGATGACATGATGTAGACAAGCTCTATTCATGCAGGAATAGCCCCCATATTGTTATCCATAATAGCAATGATACATGTGTGCCTCGCTGCCCCTTCTGTCACTGGGAGAGGACACTGCAAGATCGAACCCATCACAAAGCACCTCTTCCCATTGTAAGAAAAACAATCTAGTTGGCCTAACTAAACCAACGATTCGGAGAAGAAATACGAGGCTATAAATAATCATGCATATAAGAGATCAAAGAAGACTCAAATAATATTCACGGATAAAAATCTGATCATAAACTCGAACTTCATCGGATCCCAACAAACACATCGCAAAGGTCATTACATCAAATAGATCTCCAAGAGACCATTGTATTGAGAATTAAAAAGAGAGAAGAAGCCATCTAGCTACTGCCCACGGACCCGTAGGTCTGTGGTGAAGTACTCATGCATCATCGGAGGAGCACCAATGAGGATGATGAACCCCTCCGTGATCGTGTTCCCCTCCGGCAGAGTGCCGGAACAGGGCTCTAGATTGGATCTCGTGGTTCTGGAACTTGTGGCGGTTGGAATTGTTTTTCGTCAAATCCCTAGGGTTTCTGGAATATTTGGTTATTTATAGAGCTGAGAGGCAGTGGAGGAGACCCCCTGAAATGCCCTCGATGCGGCTATATCTCCCACGTGTCGAAGCACGACTTAGAGGCATAACCACATTGAAAGCAATGTCGCAAGTGAGGTAATCTTCGCAAACAACCCATGTAATACAATAGGGGAAAAGATACATAGTTGGCTTACAATCGCCACTTCACACAATTACATGAATAAAGCATTACATCATCCAGATACAATCAAGGTCCGACTACGGAACCAAAATAAAAGGAGAACTCCAAATGCGACAAAGGTCCCCGATCGACCCCAATTGGGCTCCACTACTGATCAACTAGAATGAAACAACACAAAGGACAAGATCTTCATTGAGCTCCTCCGTGAGCTTGGTTGCGTCATCTGCATGGTTCAACGGCACCTGCAAGCTGGTTTGGAAGTATCTGTGAGCCACGGGGACTCAGCAATCTCAGACCCTCGCGATCAAGACTATTTAAGCTTATAGGTAGGGTAAAAGGTATGAGGTGGAGCTGCAGCAAGCGACTAGCATATATGGTGGCTAACATACGCAAAAGAGAGCGAGAAGAGAAGGCAAAGCACGATCGAGGAAACTATGATCAAGAAGTGATCCTAGAGCAACCTACGTCAAGCATAACTCCAACACCGTGTTCACTTCCCGGACTCCACCGGAAAGAGACCATCACGGTTACACACGCGGTTGGTGCATTTTAATTAAGGTAATCTTCAGGTTTTCTACAACCGGACATTAACAAATTCCCATCTGCCCATAACCGCGGGCACGGCTTTCGAAAGTTCAAATCCCTGTAGGGGTGTCCCAACTTAGCCCATGACAAGCTCTCACGGTCAACGAAGGAATAGACCTCCTCCCGAGACATTCCGATCAGACTCGGTATCCTGGTTCTACAAGACATCCTCGACAATGGTAAAACAAGTCCAGCAAGACCGCCTGATGCGCCGACATCCTGATGGGAGCTGCACATATCTCGTTCCAAGGGCAACACCGGATAAGCAATCCGTACAACTAAAACCAGCCCTCGAGTTTCCCCGAGGTGGCGCTGCAAGGGGCTCTAGTTTGGACCAACACTTAGACAAGCACTGGCCCCGGGGGGGGGGGTTAAAATAAAGATGACCCTTGGGCTGGCCTAACCCAAGGGAAAAAGAGGCTAGGTGGCAAATGGTAAAACCAAGGTTGGGCCTTGCTGGAGGAGTTTTATTCAAACCGAACTGTCAAGGGGTTCCCATTATAACCCAACCGCGTAAGGAACGCAAAATCCAGGAACATAACACCGATATGACGGAAACTAGGGCGGCAAGAGTGGAACAAAACACCAGGCATAAGGCCGAGCCTTCCACCCATTACCAAGTATATAGATGCATTAATTAAATAAGATATATCGTGGTATCCCAACTAAATATCCATGTTCCAACATGGAACAAGCTTCAATCTTCACCTGCAACTAACAACGCTATAAGAGGGGCTGAGCAAAGCGGTAACATAGCCAAACAATGGTTTGCTAGGACAAGGTGGGCTAGAGGCTTGGTTCAACAATATAGGAGGCATGATAAGCAAGTGGTAGGTATCGCAGCATAGGCATAGAAAAAGAGCGAGCATCTAGCAAAGAAAAGATAGTAGTGATTTCGAGGGTATGGTCATCTTGCCTGAAATCCCGCAAGGAAGAAGAACGAGTCCATGAAGAAGACAAACGGACATAGTCGAATGGATCCTCACAAATGCAACGTTATCGGAACCAACCCGAAGAAGCAACACCAGAAAGAAGCAAACAACATAGTAAAAAACCACCACATAAGCATGACACGATGCGCAAACAAGTATGATGCATGTCCGGTTTAATGAGGCATGGCATGGCAAAGTGCACAAGCAAATTCTACAAATTAAGTGGAGCTCAATATGCAACGAGTTGCATATTGACGGAACACCACATCAATTATTTAGTTCTCTTTCGTTTATGTACCCAACAATATTAAATGTTGTTAAACATGGCAAGAGGGTGAAGCAAATGAAAACTACCTATCTAGGCAAGTTTAAATGAGGCCGGAACAACAAAACAACAAGTCCGGAAAAATCCTCATATGCATATATTAGGTTTGGTACTGTTCTGCCCTAAACACAATTTTAGAGTTGTTAAAGATGCAAAAAAAGTAGATCATGTTGAACTAGGCATTTTTCTACCCCGCGGGGAGCCACCGTTCGCCGGCGGCGATCGCCGTTGCCTCGCCTCCGCTCGGGACAGAGGGAGAAGGAGGAGGGCGGACTAGTCAAACCTGACCAGTGGGCCCTCTGGACTCACTGTCAGTGACCCTGCGCCTATCCACGTCGGTTAAGTGAAGGCGTAATCCACCCCAGTACGCTTTCCCCGCTCCGAAAACGTATTCCCTTCCGAAACGTTTTCTTTTCTGTTTTATTTTTAAAAACAGATTTGACCAAATCTTTGACTGGCTATAACTTTTTAAATATAACTCCAAATGAGTTGATTCTTTTTCCTACCTTTCTCAAATTTGGTCTAGTTTATTTTAAGATTTATTTGAAAAAATTTCAAACAACTTTTTGGTACTGTTTTTGAAATGTGTGTTAATTGAAATATATTTTTAAATAGGATTTTTGGAGAGAAGAGAAATGTTTCAAGTTTTGGAGTGCACCCTGCCTTTCAACACATTGAAGGCAAGCATTCTGAATCCCAGCATAATATTTTTGGTGTGATCGTGGATACATTTATAAGACCACCGCATTTCAAAGAACTTGTTATTTCATGTGACATGATCATATGCATGGGTGCATGTTATTGATTTCCATGCTGTTGGAAATGGACACACTTGTGATGATAATCACCCTCATGTGCCTTGCATGCATACCGGCAGGAACCCGGGAAAACATATGCCTTGGGTAGGCATGAGTTTGTCGTCGGTCTCCGTCGGGACGATTATGTCTGGTATGGCATGGCAAGGTGATATGAGCGGTGACTCTATTGGTTGAAATATATTCGTTATACTAACCATGCAGGGAATACCGAAACCTCCTGAGTCGATCGTAGATCGAGTCTTGTGCCAGTAATCCCCATACTTGTTTCGTACTACCACTCGTCTCTATAGCAAGTAGAGTACGGTTCAGTAAGTTGTCAACCTTTTTCTAGCACACACCGTACAGAGAGGCCATGGTGGAAGATAACGGTTGTAGCTGGTAGGCAGGCCACCTGGTCTGGGGGCATGGGTGTTTCCGGTTGGGACCGAGAGGGGAGGCCACCCCTTAGAGCGCGCAATATAAATTTGATCCCATGCTACGCGAGGTTGTAGCCTCCCCACTTAGAGTTTGCTTAACAGGTGTCGTGGGTGGTTCCAGACACGTGTGAGTTAAGCTGGTGTGTGCAAGTTAGGTGGTTTTCAACAAAAAGGCCGTAGACGGAATTAGTCCCGATGGACTAAAGAAATTCGTTACTCGTGGGTAAAGAGTACACCCTCTGCAGAGAATAAACCTATTCGAATAGCCGTGTCCATGGTTAAGGATTACAGTCTGGGATGGGTCAGGTGTCGGTCTTAGTGTCGGTCTTCGGAGGTGAAACGGTTAACAAGAAATGGAATTACTATTCGTGACTTGTGATAACTATGATTATTATTATTGTTGACTAACCCGTGATATTATTGTTATTATCGAGTATCTCTGGGATGGTTCTACCTCCGGGATATTCACTATGATTGTTTCTTTTAAAGCCCTTTATGTGGTGTCGCTCAGACGCCCGACTATGGCATTTCTTTTAAAGCCCTTTATGTGGTGTCGCTCAGACGCCCGACTATGGCATTTCTTTTAAATCCCTTTATGTGGTGTCGCTTAGACGCCCGACTGTGGCATTTCTTTTAAAGCCCTTTATGTGGTGTCGCTCAGACGCCCGACTGTGGCATTTCTTTTAAAGCCCTTTATGTGGTGTCACTCAGACGCCCGACTATGGCATTGCTTGTTATTTATTTCATAAATTTTAATACTACTATGTTATTGCAATTTTATAAATAACTTGCTTGCACGCATCAGAGTTTCATATATCTTTTGTGACTGACGTCATGAGCATAAAATATTTTCAGCACATCATTGTTATATTATACATGTGTTCATAATGTTTGCGAGTACATTCAAAGTACTCATTGGCTTGTCCCTGGCTATTGTCTTGGCCAGATTTTCTTGCACGGAGAGGAGCGACGCGATGCCAGCCCCGGAACCCACTCAATGGAGATAGCAGCCTCGCGAAGATAGGAATTAACCTGGTCAGCTGTTCCCGTGGGAAATGGAGTCCCATAGACACTGATGTTTCACAACCCGCTTCCGCCATCAACCACTAGAAACCATTTGTTGTACTCACAGGCCAGAATGGTCTTGTACTACATATGTTGTATTCTTCTTGGAATTTCTGTATCAAGTTGGAGCCTCATCAGCTAACAGTAATCCTGGGGCTGATGAGCACGACGGTCTTTTCTGGAAATTTATGTCCGGAGAACCGGTCGTGGCACATTCTACACCGAGGACAAGGACATGAAGAGCGATGGTTATCAGAACTCTGGGGTAACGATGGAATCCTACACCGGTAACGACAAGGACAGATACTACGGAAGGATCGAGGAGATCTGGGAGCTGAGCTATGCTGGAGAGAAGGTCCCGATGTTCCGTGTCAAATGGGCCAAGAGCGTCCTAAAAGAAGACCGGTATTTCACCACCATGGTTATACCCGAAGCCAAATCCAAGACCGCGGGCGCAAACGTCACCGCGAAAAAGAGCCATGGGTACTGGCTTCCCAAGTGGACCAATGCTTCTTCATTACCGACCCGTCAAAGCCCAGTCGTGTTGTTGTGAGGAGAGGCAAAAGGAAGATCATCGGAATGGATGGAGTAGCCAATGAGCAAGACTTCGACAAGTACGGCGACCCGAAGATTGAACATGACGACGACGATGAAGTAGCAGCACACACCACAAGAAGAAGCAGGACCACCCTGCCTAAAGGACGTCCGTTCCATAGAAGAACTCCATTTGCAAAAAAGAAGGGCAAGAAGATTGTGAACAGATAGCTAGCTAAGATCGATTGTATTTAAATTGTAGTCTTCATTTCTCGATTGTATTTCATGGGCACTTTTTGATATCTTGAATATTTTTAAATTTCATGGACACTCGATCTCGATCCCCCTCCATCTCGTTCGCTATCCCACCTTGCCAGATCCGGTCCCCCTCGTCGCCGAGCACCCCCCGCACCATCTCCCCCGCTCCACCGGCTGCCGCCGCCGACCCCCCGCACCCTCCCCCACTCCACCGCCGCCGCCGACCCACCGCACCCTCCCCC
>NC_057809.1:266393385-266407339 GCF_018294505.1 Triticum aestivum | reverse complement strand
GCACCCTCTCCCCAGCACCCTCCCCGTCCCGCTCCATCGTCACAAATGAATGCAACTAAAATTGCAAAAAAAAAACAAATTTGATTATATTTTCAAATAAAAATTTTGATGATATTTTCAAATAATAAATTTGATGATATTTTTTCATATTCATAAATATTTTCAAACAACAAATTTGATGATATTTAAAAAAAAATTATTACTATTTTTATAAAAAAAATATTAATGTCATGATTTAAACAAGTTTGAACATATTTAAACACAAATAAATATCAAACATCATTTTAAATGCATAAAAACAAAAATTGGGGAGCCTGGGAATCAAACCCAGGACCTCCTAGTGTGTGTGCTGCGTGCTGACCAGTCGGGCTAGTGGGCGTGTTCTGATGGAGATAGGGTTAGGTGGAATATAACCTGACCAGTCGGGCTAGTAATTGAAACAAAATTCTAATGTCGCACCAGGGGGAGGTGCGCCATTAGAATCGTCGTACTTATGGCGCACTAGGGGGAGGTGCGCCATTGCTAACCCTCCCCCACTCCACCTATTCCCCTCGCACTGTGGCCTCCCTCCCTCGCCAGATCCTGCACTCGACCCCAACCCTACGCCGCCGCCCCCTTGCTCCGCCCCTCCGTCCACCGTGCCTGCACGCCGTCAGCGACGCCGCCACCACTGTGGTCTTGCGCTGCCCCTGCTGCCGCTGCCGGCCCTCCGCCGCGGCGCACCTAGCCGGCCGAACCCTCCGCGGCTCCCGCCTCCCCTAGCGCGGCCACCACGCGTCACCGCGGCCACCGACCACCCCGTGCTCCGTCGTCGTGCCTAGGAGCTGCGCCAAGCTCTGCTACGCCGTCTTGGAGGATTCGTTCGAGCTCCACCTCAACTCCGGTCTCCGCTCCATCTCAACTCCGACCCTACCCCAGCGCGGCCCGAATCACCAACTCCTCCTGCTTCCCCCAGTACACCGCCTCCCTCAAGTGTACGCGCATCCTTCCCCCAGTACTCCTCTTCCGTGATTGGAAATGCTTTGCGTTACGATCCTGCTAGGGATCCTGCAGTAGAATCATGCTTGATTTTCAGTATGGCCTTTAGTTTTGTAGGACTCATTTTACCGTGGCTTAACTGCTGAAGAATCTGCAAGTGCTCACAACTACAACTTCGATCTTCAAGCACTGTTGGTACGACATGAACTGGACTTCTTGTGCCAAAATCTTTGAAATGCGTGTTTTTATATTAAAAAATGTTTGGTTCTGTTCTAGAGGAAAATGATCTAGTGGTAGTATTAGTAGTAGTTCTGAGCACTTGGTTGTTTGTCTATTAAAAAAAGTTCAAATAAAAAGAAGTGCAAGCCACTTTGGTGCTGAAATGTGACATTGCCATGGCTGATTGTTCTGAATGGTTCACCCACAACCAGTGGGCATGTTTAAATGCAATGCAAGTGCAAATTTGAAACTTTAAAGGAACTACACTTTTTTGCAAGAGAGAGATAGCACAAGAGAGAGATAGCACCTTTTTTACATGTCTCATTGTAGTTGCTTGAAATTTTAATACAATTAGCCTGAAATAACAGGTAAGTTGCCCCCTATGGGTTTACTCTTTTCGCAAACAGCACGATCCACGGCTCATACATGCATGAACTATTTTTTATGGCTATATACTTGAAGTCTTGAAGTACATATGGCGTAGTTTCTTTTTCAAGTTCTTACAGGAAATTGTGTCTTTTTCCCAACTGCTTATCTATGTGTGAAAGGAGCTAAACTAAGTTTTTACAAGTATCCCCAGTCATTTAGGGTCTGTTTGGATAGTGTCCACACTGAATCGTGTCTGGCTTGGAGCCTCCCTAAACTGTGCCTGGACAGTGTTTGGTTGCTGTCCTGGCACTGTTTCCATGCCTCATTAAGCGGAGAGGGGTGTGCAAGTTTTGTCACCTGTTTTTTGTTACATATACTCCGGGTGCTGTTGGGGGCTTCCTGCTCAATGATTTTGCAGGTACCCCGAGAGGCCCTTGAGTTTGCCGGAATGTCGATTAACTTCCGTTCCGGCAAATTCAGGTACTCCATATGTCCTATTTTTAGCAAAGGTCATGCTGAAGTTTTCCGTGAATTTTAGCATGACATTGCTAAAAATAGGGCATATGGGGTACTTGCGACTAATGCATGGGCCGGGGTATCTTAGTACTTAATCTGTAGATTTCCAAAATTGTTCCTTGGCAATTATTGGAAACTAGCTGTATTCCTCTATCTGAGATATTCTGTGTACATGCAATATATATCCAATCAGTGGGACAAAAAGCCACGAGAAAGTAGAGCTAGACATGTAAGATGCAATCTACTAATGCTTCATTATCACCCTGTTATGCTCAGCCCAACACTCCCAGTCAAGATTGGTGATAGATAGATATCATTCCCATCTTTTGTTACAAGCTAAATTATGTTCCTTGACTCCAAAACCCTTAGTTAGACCATCTGCTACTTGATTAAGTACTAATATACCCCGGCCCTAAATGATGAAAGCTTAGGCTTTTAGGGTGCCTTAGCATCGACAAACCCTAAATGATTAAACCTTGGCTTTTAGGGTGCCTCGGTGTCGATAAAAACCTAAATGATGAAAGCTTAGGCTTTTACGGTGCCTCGGCGTCGACCTAGGTGGCAATAGAGCCAAGTGATTAGTGCCAAGTGATTAGGCCCAACCTAGGGTGCCTCAGCATCGATAAACCCTAAATGATGAAAACTTAACTTGGCTGCCCCGGATGCCTCGGTGTCGATGAGAACCTAAATGATGTACGCTTAGGCTTTTAGGGTGCCTTGGCGTCGACAAACCCTAAATGATGAAAGCTTAGGCTTTTAGGGTGCCTCGGTGTCGACAAACCCTAAATGATGAGACCATGATCTTGTTCCTTGACAATAACCAACTTTTTGACCAAACTTTTTTCCTATTTAGAGTGAAACATGGCCCACAACGATGAGGCCGGTGGTTCGGGCGGCAAGCAATTCTGGGAGCTGTCCCAGGATATGTCATCATCATCATCGAACGACGAAAGTCTCCCGGCGGAGTGCGACTGGTGCCACGACGATCGAGGTCTGTGCGACATGCCTCACCTGGACGATGATCGGCGCTTCAGCATTAAGCTCAAGGAGACCTTTGAAGTTGAAATGGTACACAACGACGACAAGTGTTATTTTCATAATTAAGCATGACTTCAACTATTTCAACGTGTAATTTTCATCTTTTACAATTCGAGTATAGCTTATCCCATGCCATGCAAGACGCTATGTCTTGGAGAGGATGGATTTTGAAGACCATGAAATTTCTGAAACAAAGAAAATTCACCTAAGGACTCATCACGATGTGGACTTTGAAGTAAATCTATATAATTCTGAGAGCGTAACCCATTTTTGTTGCAAAACTTGGGAAGCATTTTTCAAGATGTATGGTTTTGATGAGGGTATGCTTATCACCATGGATCTTGGTAATCCTGACATCAACCAAGACAATATGGACATTTGGGTCCTTGTTGATACGCCTCCAGTTCTACCGCTATGTGAGTTTCTCAAACGTAGTTATTAGCTAATTTATATTGTTTATTTCAAAATAGTTGACAGCTTATTTCCATTGATAGCTTATTTTTATTGTTCAAAGAATGTGCGGGAGATGTTAGACAAAACCCACTACACCGATGGCTCCGAATTAACAACTTACAAGGAGAAAATTCATTTGGTCGGATTTTGTACTGACATTGAGAATTACAACATCTACAATCAAACTCCTCAACATTATGGTAAATACGTGCCACTAGTGCATGTGTTCAACTACGGTAACTACCATGGAGATACCCTGGTAAGATTTTTACTATTACGACATCCGTGCATCTTTTGCATACTTCTAAAACTAGTACATCATTGCTAACTATGAAGTTATTACTATGTTTTTCAACAGATAATCCTAGAGAATTGTGTGCCTCATATGATGTATCTGAAAGGTAGTGTTAATGTTTTGAACATACAGCCAGGTCGTCCTACGAATCTCAACTGTCCATACGAGATTTCTAAAAGAAGTGGAGACATGAAAATCAAAGGATGGAAAAAATGTATGGACAGTCGTAAGGAGCTTCTTGGAAGCAAAAGGAAGTGAAGCGCAAGAATTGGAGACATGATGTTCTCCATTCTCCATAATGGAGAGTCAGGGTCTATATTGTTTTATGCTATTTTAGCTTAAGTAGGGTATTTAGGTCCTGCCTAATACTGATGATCATGTGCTAAGAACAATTAAGTAGGATTGGTTCGAAGACTATCAAGATGATGATCGTATGACTTGTTATGAATAACGAGTAGAAGTTGTATGATGATGATTAGTAGGACTTGTTAGGATTAGTATTACTTCCGACAAACTCGATACTCACGGTCTTGAGACTTGTAATGTTTTATCTTTTTTCGGTCTTTTGAATTCCGAGACTAATATGATGAATTGTATTCGGAGACTAATCTTCTATTGTATTCGATGAATCTGATGTTGCTGTGTGCTGCTGTCTATATTCTGTCCAATAATATATTTTATATTCTGTCTAATAATATATTTTGTAACCTGTGCAAAAATCAGAAAAGGAAAAAAAACCAAATATTCATACTAATGGCGCATCACCACCAGGTGCGCCATTAGTATGCCAAAGGATACTAATGGCGCATCAACAGAGAATGCGCCATTAGTATGACAAAGCCATGCTTACGTATGGCCCACCGGGAGGCACACTAATGGCGCATGCTGTTACATACTAATGGCGCACTAGTTGGTGCGCCATTAGTATACCAGATACTAATGGCGCACCTGTGGTGCGCCATTAGTAAGATATACTAGTGGCGTGCTACTAATGGCGCACTGGTAATGGCCATTAGTAGGCAAAACTAGTGCGCCATTAGTAGGCCTTTTCCTAGTAGTGTTAAGAGAGATATAGCGTCAAACTTGGGAAGATCTTCAACGAACCACCATAAGAATTGAAACAACGAATAAATTGATATGATAAATGAAGGAAGAAGAATCTTGAGCGAACCCCCGTAAGAATTAAAAATGAACAAAGAAAAGATAATGAAGACACCAGGAAGAATTAGTAAATAAACCAAGATGCTTGAGAGAATTTAGATACATAAGAACGAAGAGATCGCGAGCTGGTAAGAGAAAACTTGAATGATGCACCGGTAAGATTGGAGGATGACCACTGAAAGTTGAGAATGAATAAACCTGAATTGATGGACTCCGGATAATCAAACTGAGGAGACTCTTGAATTGCTTCAGATGGGTGAAAAGAATTCTCACGATCGAAAACAATTACGAGAGGATGGCAACAAGCTAGAATCACGAATCTTGAAGAGAATGGAGCAAGATTAAAGAGAAACTCTTCTTCGATCTTCAAAATCCAAGAATGACGACGAGAAACATCACCAAGAATTATTTAGACACTCCGGAAGAATCAAAACGAAGACGTTGAGCCAACGATGAAAAGAATTGTGAAAGATCTAGGAGATGGCATTTGACTGATGATAACTCATTCTTACGTCAAACTTTAAAAGGAATTTAGGATAGCTCCGGGAAAATAAGAAGAGTCAGGTAAGATCCTGGGAAAAGACCTGTGGGTTAGGGCCCACTCAAAAGAAATACCGTTGAGGGATTTAAAAGAGAGAATGCACCGATTGAATTAAATGGCTTGAATGAGATAAACAACCTCGAAATAGATTGAACGGATCTTGAATGACAAGATGAGCCTTTTGAGAAAGCTTTGAGCACGCCGGAACAAATGAATAGTGAGAAGTGAATGATTAAGAGGTGTACTATTATGGGAAAGCATTTGAAACGAGGAAAAAGATATGACCAACACTGAAAGCTTGAATTGGTTCCACCGGAGAAGAAAAACGAGTGATGAGAGACGAACTTGAAGCTCCGTTAGAATCTTCATGAGAATCACCGAATAAGAATATTGATAGAAAAGAATGGAGAGACTTCACATCAATAAGATGGATACTTGAATAAGAAATCTGAATCCTTCCAAAAAACAAGGGTGGGTGGGCGGGAAAACAAAGGCAACTTGGGGACGGATGAAACGAACACCGTTGATGAAAAACTGAGATTGGATTTTGCGGATGTTGAGATGATCAGATCCACTTGAAGAGAAGCACACCGGTTGACAAGGATTGACATGACAATCTCGATTATCATGAGGATTGGTATTCACATCGGAGTATGAGAACACCGCTTAGGAAAATATGGAATCAACACTTGACATTGAAGCAACTCGAATACCACAACTCAAAACAAAAACAAAGGGTTGGCTTGCAGAATAAGCCGGAACAAACATATGATAGAGATTTCGTCCGAAGTTTTCATGGTGGGGCCTACACGGGCTCGATCGTACAACACCATCATGTACAAGGCAGTGCACATGACATACGAAGCGTCCCCGAGTCGGCATAGCCAATGACTCTTTAAGACACAACGAGACCACTGTAAAACCGACCGTGAATAGGCAGACCACTAGACGTCGAACCCCAATTTCATATCATACTTCTGTCGGAAAGATATCCTAAGAGCTACTTGAATTCCCACTTATGAAACTCCCGGAATTTTTTCGGTTATGCAATCAGGTGTTGGGGATACAAGGGAAGCATAATATCTCACCCAAAACTAGCAAATCCTACATCCAGCTGTATCCATCCTTCAACACATAACCAAGTAACCTTCGAAAATCATCTACCTCAACCTTCGAAAAGCATCCGTTATACGAGTTATGGCAATACTCCCGAACTCCCGCCCCAGTACTGGGTGGCATCGAGGTTATCTCACCAACAACTGCATAAAAGAGATTTTCGATGTCGGCGAACTAAACTCAGGTATTCCAGAACTGCAACGATAAAATTATGACGACAACACCTCGGAGCTCAACTCCCCGGGACACTACCACAAAAGCCCTGACAGGAGGCACCAAGACAATGTTCTCGTCATAAAACCATCGGAACGATTCCAAGATACCCGCGTGATCCTAAATTTTTTGTAGTGAAATTTGAGAAGAGAAGAGTCAAAACTCTACGTCAGGATGCCTTACCAGAGCGATGAGGAGACTGGGAAGTAAAAAGAATTCCTAAACTCTCCGATATATAATTCCTAAATGACTCAAAACATTTTTTCTAGACACAACTCGGCCGCTAAAAATGATCAAGCAATGGGGCTCCTAAGGTCGGGGAAGGCTCTGATACCAACTTGAAACGCCCTCGATGCGGCTATATCTCCAACGTGTCGAAGCACGACTTAGAGGCATAACCGCATTGAAAGCAATGTCGCAAGTGAGGTAATCTTCGCAAACAACCCATGCAATACAATAGGGGAAAAGATACATAGTTGGCTTACAATCGCCACTTCACACAATTACATGAATAAAGCATTACATCATCCAGATACAATCAAGGTCCAACTATGGAACCAAAATAAAAGGAGAACCCCAAATGCGACAAAGGTCCCCGATCGACCCCAACTGGGCTCCACTAATGATCAACTAGAACGAAACAACACAAAGGACAAGATCTTCATCGAGCTCCTCCGTGAGCTTGGTTGCATCATCTGCATGGTTCAACGGCACCTGCAAGCTGGTTTTGGAAGTATTTAAGCCACGAGGACTCAGCAATCTCACACCCTCACGATCAAGACTATTTAAGCTTATAGGTAGGGTAAAAGGTATGAGGTGGAGCTGCAGCAAGCGACTATCATATATGGTGGCTAACATACGCAAAAGAGAGCGAGAAGAGAAGGCAAAGCACGATCGAGGAAACTATGATCAAGAAGTGATCCTAGAGCAACCTACGTCAAGCATAACTCCAACACCGTGTTCACTTCCCGGACTCCACCGGAAAGAGACCATCACGGTTACACACGCAGTTGGTGCATTTTAATTAAGGTCATCTTCAGGTTTTCTACAACCGGACATTAACAAATTCCCATCTGCCCATAACCGCGGGCACGGCTTTCGAAAGTTCAAATCCCTGCAGGGGTGTCCCAACTTAGCCAATGACAAGCTCTCACGGTTAACGAAGGAATAGACCTCCTCCCGAGACATTCCGATCGGACTCGGTATCCTGGTTCTACAAGACATCCTCGACAATGGTAAAACAAGTCCAGCAAGACCGCCCGATGCGCCGACATCCTGATGGGAGCTGCACATATCTCGTTCTCAGGGCAACACCGGATAAGCAATCCATACAACTAAAACCAGCCCTCGAGTTTCCCCGAGGTGGCGCTGCAAGGGGCTCTAGTTTGGACCAACACTTAGACAAGCACTGGCCCCGGGGGGTTAAAATAAAGATGACCCTAGGCTGGCCTAACCCAAGGGAAAAATAGGCTAGGTGGCAAATGTTAAAACCAAGGTTGGGCCTTGCTGGAGGAGTTTTATTCAAAGCGAACTGTCAAGGGGTTCCCATTATAACCCAACCGTGTAAGGAACGCAAAATCCGGGAACATAACACTGATATGACGGAAACTAGGGCGACAAGAGTGGAACAAAACACTAGGCATAAGGCCGAGCCTTCCACCCTTTACCAAGTATATAGATGCATTAATTAAATAAGATATATCGTGATATCCCAACAAAATATCCATGTTCCGACATGGAACAAGCTTCAATCTTCACCTGCAACTAACAACGCTATAAGAGGGGCTGAGCAAAGCGGTAACATAGCCAAACAATGGTTTGCTAGGACAAGGTGGGTTAGAGGCTTGGTTCAACAATATAGGAGGCATGATAAGCAAGTGGTAGGTATCGCAGCATAGGCATAGCAAAAGAGCAAGCATCGAGCAAAGCAAAGATAGTAGTGATTTCGAGGGTATGGTCATCTTGCCTGAAATCCCGCAAGGAAGAAGAACGAGTCCATGAAGAAGACAAACGGACGTAGTCGAATGGATCCTCACAAATGCAACATTATCGGAACCAACCCGAAGAAGCAACACCGGAAAGAAGCAAACAACATAGTAAACAACCACCACATAAGCATGACACAATGCGCAAACAAGTATGATGCATGTTCGGTTTAATGAGGCATGGCATGGAAAAGTGCACAAGCAAATTCTACAAATTAAGTGGAGCTCAATATGCAACGAGTTGCATATTGACGGAACACCACATCAATTATTTAGTTCTCTCTCGTTTATGTACCCAGCTATATTAAATGTTGTTAAACATGGCAAGAGGGTGAAGCAAATTAAAACTACCTATCTAGGAATGTTTAAATGAGGCCGGAACAACAAAACAACAAGTCCGGAAAAATCCTCATATGCATATATTAGGTTTGGTACTGTTCTGCCCTAAACACAATTTTAGAGTTGTTAAACATGCAAAACAAGTAGACCATGTTGAACTAGGCATTTTTCTACCCCATTTACATATATAATTTATTTAAAACCGAGCTACGGTTATTAAGTTATGAAATAAACCGTTTTAGCATGGCATAAGAGTAAATTTAATCAAACAACATTTTAAACATTTCAAACATAGATGAAAGTAGCATATTATGAAACTAAACACAATTTTAATCATTTTACATATATAGATCTTTTTAATCCGATGCACCGTTTGTGAGTTATTAAATGCATGAAGATGAGGGCTTTTCTGTAAAACTGCACTCTCTCAGAAATAGCTAAATTCACTGGACAGGAAAAAAACATGATGGGCTGTAACTGACTTAGCCCAGCAGCAGGAAAAGAAAGGTGGGGCGTTGGGTAGCCTGACCCATGGGCCTTGGCCCGACTCGGTGGAGAGGCTGGGCCGCAGCGACTTGCTGGGCCGCGGGCGGGGCGCGATGAGGCACGAAGGGAGGCCGGCCCGTGCGAGCGATGCGGTCAACGCGTCGACTGAAGCGGCGCTTGTCTTTCGATCCAGAGGAAGCAGGGCGCGGCGCTGGTCTGCGCGTGGAGTCAAATCAAGGCGAGCTGGGCCTTGGCGCGGATCTGGACCAAGGGGAGGTGAAGCAGGTCACGAAGCAGAGGATCGAGCGGGCCGCGCTTGGCCTTGGAGCAGGACGACGGCAGCGACCTAGCGCGATGCAGATGGAGTGGCGCTGGGACTTGGCGTGGGCAGGGCGTCGCAAGGCGACGGTGTGAGAGGAACCGGGCGCAGGCGACGACACAGGTGGTCGGGGATGGGGCCCAGCCGGTGGAATCCGGCAGGAACGGTCAAGGGCAGCGGAGGCCCACCGGATCCGGTGGTTTTCGACGAGGTTCCCTGCAGCAGTGCTCCATCGGGCGCCCATGGCGAACCTGCGACGGGTCAGAGAGGGGAGGTGAGAGAGAGAAGAACAGGACGATGGAATGGGAGGCAGGAAAGAGAGGGGTGGTACGGCACAGGTGGTCGGCGGGACGAGCTGCTCCTGAACCCCTCGGGATCGAGCATAGGAGAGGCTCCGGTTAGTGGGATGGGTGGATCGAATGCGAGGTGATTGGCCTGGTTTTGGAAACGAGGAGGAGGGTGGCGCTGTGGATGGATGGATTTGATAGATGGCGGCGACGGCTGATCCTAGGAGGGGGGAGCCTGTAGGTGCCGACGGCTAGGGAGGACAAATGTCCTAGTTTCAAGGGTTGGGTCCGTATATATAGTAAGTGGGTTTTTGGTCAGGGGCTAAAAGGACCCTCCGATCGCAATCGGACGATCGCGAATAAAATAGCTAGGAAGTCCAAATATGAAAACAGTGACGTTTAGTAGATGTTTGGGGATGATCCGGACACAACGGTGGCGACAGTTCGGGTTGGGTCCGGGACAGATTTCGGACGCGCGCAGTAGGAGGTCCGCGGACTGACGAGAGAGCTTATGTAGGGCCTGGTGGTGAGAGGTAGTGCAGAAGGCAAAGGTCTGAGAAGAGAGAAGAGGAGAGGCCCGGCGACTATTTCCGGAGACCGAAAACGTCCGACGTTAGACCGGCTATAATGCCGCTATAGTTATCCGTTGGGGCATCAAACGAACTCCGAATGCAATGAAACTTGGCAGGCGGTCTACCTACACTATAACAAGACCACTTGCCAACTTTCAACCCAATCCGAGAACATTTTCCGGCCACTTATAAAATAATATTTTGGACATGCCGCGGGCGCGTGCAAGTGTGGTTGGGCTTAGAACGGACAACAGAGAGAACTCGGAGAACCCTGACGAATGCAAAATTTTAAAACATGATGATCCAATGCACATGATGACATGAAAAAGATGCAACACGCAAGCGAATGACATGGCAACAACAGCGAATAACTAGACGACACCTGGCACGTCGGTCACGGGGCGTTACACCCCCGTGGGCCCCACAACCCACCAGGGCGCGCCCTGGTGTCTTGTGGTCCCCACGGGCCTCCCCCTAAGTGCTTCCTTGGCTCCCAAGTTGTCTTCTGGTCCAAAAAAAATCTTCGAAAAGTTTTGCTGTGTTTGGACTCCGTTTGATAGGGATATTCTGCGAAGTAAAAAACAAGCAAAAAAATAGCAACTGGCACTGGGCACCATGTCAATAGGTTAGTCCTAAAAAATGATATCAAATTGCTATAAGATGATTGTAAAACATCCAAGATTGATAATGTAACAACATGGAATAATAAAAAAAAATTATAGATACATAGGAGATGTATTAACATCCCCAAGCTTAATTCCTGCTCGTCCTCGAGTAGGTAAATGATAAAAACAGAATTCTTGATGTGGAGTGCTGCCTAACATGTTGGACTTTTATATGGTTCAAAGCAATAGTCTATTTTTACATGAAGATTTCAATACTCAAGCATATCAATAAGCAACCATGTCTTTCAAAATATCAACACTAAAGAAAGTTATCCCTAGCCCATCATACTCAATTATTGATCCATTCACGAAACACAATCGCACATTAGCAACATCCAATGCTCAAGTATGATCATAGTGCTCCCTAGTTGGTGCTTTGTAAGAGAAGATGGAGACTCAAATAAAAAAATTGCATAAAGTAAATTGATAGTCCCTTCACAGAGGGAAGCAGAGATTTGTAGAGGTGCCAGAGCTCAAAGCTTAAATTAAGAGACAAAAATATTTTGGGAGGCATACTTTTCCCGTCAACGAAAACGACTGAGTAATTCCCAACTCCTTCCATGCTAGATATATCATAGGCGGTTCCCAAACATAAAATAAAGTTTATTCCTTTTTCCACCATACTTTCACACTCCACGGCTAGCCGTATCCATGGGCACTGTCCATACCAACACTTTCCAAGGAGTTTATTATTTGACAACATAAAGTAAATTTCTTTTTCATTTCGGGACTGGGCATCCCTATTACCATCATACTCTCATGCAATGACAATTGAATAAACACTCATCTTGAGAATAACACATCTAGCACGGAAAATATTGGCCACCCCCTACTGCTTCATCAGTGGTACAAGCACACAAAAAGTAAATTCATTTTGAAATTTTAGAGATGGCACATACAAATTTACTTAGAACGACACAGAAATACCACATATAGGTAGGTATGGTGGACTCATATGGCAAAACCAGGTTTAAGGATTTTGGATGCACAAGTAGTATTCCCACTTAGTACAAATGAAGTCTAGCAAATAGATTGAGAAGCATCCAAACCAAGAAACGAAAATTCACATAAGCGAGCATTGAGTATAACTAACACCGAATAATGCACCACAAGTAGGATACAATTGAAGGAAATATGCCCTAGAGGCAATAATAAAGTTATTATTTATTTCCTTATTTCATGATAAATGTTTATTATTCATGCTAGAATTGTATTAACTTGAAACATAATACATGTGTGAATACATAGACAAATAAAGTGTCACTAGTATGCCTCCACTCGACTATCTCGTTGAATCAAAGATGGTTAAGTTTCCTAGCCATAGACATGAGTTATCATTTGATTAACGGGATCACATCATTAGAGAATGATGTGATTGACTTGACCCATTCCGCTAGCTTAGCACTTGATCGTTTTAGTTTACTGCTATTGCTTTCTTCATGACTTATACATGTTCCTATGACTATGAGATTATGCAACTCCCGATTACCGGAGGAACACTTTGTGTGATACCAAACCTCACAACGTAATTGGGTGATTATAAAGGTGCTCTACAAGTGTCTTCGATGGTACTTGTTGAGTTGGCATAGATCGAGATTAGGATTTGTCACTCCGATTGTCGGAGAGGTATCTCTGGGCCCTCTCGGTAATGCACATCACTATAAGCCTTGCAAGCAATGCAACAAATGAGTTAGTTGCGGGATGATGCATTATGGAAACGAGTAAAGAGACTTTCCAGTAACGAGATTGAACTAGGTATTGAGATACCGACGATCGAATCTCGGGCAAGTAACATACCGATGACAAAGGGAACAACGTATGTTATTATGCGGTTTGACCGATAAAGATCTTCTTAGAATATGTAGGAGCCAATATGAGCATATAGGTTCCGCTATTGGTTATTGACCAGAGACAAGTCTCGGTCATGTCTACGTAGTTCTCGAACCCGTAGGGTCCGCACGCTTAAAGTTCGGTGACAATCGGTATTATGAGTTTATGTGCTTTGATGTAATGAAGGTAGTTCGGAGTCCCGGATGTGATCACGGACATAATGAGGAGTCTTGAAATGGTCGAGATGTAAAGATTGATATATTGGACGGCTATATTCAGATATTGGAAGTGTTCCGGATGATTTCGGAGAAAACCGTAGTGCCGGAGGGGTTACCGGACCCCCCGGGGAAGTATTGTGCCTTAGTGGGCCTGAGGGGAGAGAGAGGGCTGCAGCCCAGGAGGTGGCGCACCCCCTCCCATGGGGAGTCTGAATTGGACTAGGGGAGGGGGGCGCAACCCCTCTTTCCCTCTCCCTCTCCCTCTCTTTCCTTCCCCCTTCCCTTTTCCTAGTTGGACTAGGAAAGGGTGAATCCTCTTCCTAGTAGGAAGATGGTTCCTCATCTCCTTGGGGC